>NC_083460.1:13057703-13165203 GCF_030014155.1 Tachysurus vachellii
CTAACAATTTGATTTTATTTTAATCTAGGGTTAGGGTTAAAGAATATTACTTGTTGATATTTAGACTTCATATTATTGAATAAATGTAGGATTTAGAAGTATATTTGTACAGAATTGTTTAAAAGTTTTTTAGAGAAATGTATCAGTTGGTTTTAATGCGCAGTGTTTTTATAATAAAATCATTTCCCTAATATTAATCTCTACTTTTCATCACTTAATTTATGATTTACGACAGCATTTTTTGGTAAATACAACGCTTTTTCCTCAACTTTGAAAGCTTTTTCAACTTAAAGAGAAGTGTTTTTACCATACAACTCATATTTCATCCTGTGAACAAAATGATAATTTTTTTACACTTTTACACTTTTTTTCAGCTACTGTAGTATTTAATTTACCATCGGGAAAATAGCAAAATAAAAAAATAACACATTTATGCTTTTTTTATTGTAATAGTAAAAACTGTTTATGTTTTTGTTATGTACATAATGTAAGTTGTAGAACAATTTGTATTAGATAGAAGTGCTATAATAATAATAATAATGATAATAATAATAATAATAATAATAATAATAATAATAATAATAATGATAATAATAATAATAATAATAATAATAAAATGTTTAGCAATAATTAATATGTATATTACTATGTAATATTTGATGCTAAATGCAGTCGGATGAAGACTGTTGATCACTTGTTGAATGCGATGATTGTCAGATTTATTCCTCACTCTGATCAGCACTCAGACAGAGATGATGGTTTTATTATTTCCTTCATGTGAGTCATTTTTCTCGGGTCCTGATCTGGATGTGTTTGGTGTGTTTGTGGTGAGATGCCATGGATTCCTCCAGGACTCTGCCGAAGTTCACTCATGAGTATCAGAGTCTGATGGAGATGGACAGAAACAGTGGGACGTCACTGAACGTCTTTGAGGTTTCAGATTTTATTCTTTTAAAATGTTGTCATGCTTATTTGCACCTTGCTGATTGTTATCGTGTTTTTCTACAGTGCGCTTTGAAGGGTGACGCCCCGGCGCTGGAGCGTGACGTGAGTAATCTTGGCATGAGGGACGATGGCGGTGCCTCACCGCTGCACTATGCTTCCTCTAAAGGCCACATCCGGGTCATCAACCTCATCGTACAGATTGCCGGCTCTCAGGGTCAGACAAGAACTCACTCACAGCCAATTAACAACATCTATTACAGATTCTGCTGCATTTATTAGCTGTAGTAATGTTTACTTGTGTTTGAAGAGATGAAGAATTAAATCGACTCAATTGTAGACCTTAAAATGACCCGGAATGCAGTGTGGTCTGATGCAATAATCTTTTTAACAAGCTGTTTTTAAAATCTGTTATTCAAAAGCAAATGTAATGTAATTCCAAAAATGAACATAAATCCAATAAATAAATTCCTATTTAATGTGATTATTAAAAGGATCACAAAGTTTATGGTATTTTAGTTAGCTTAGTTTTGAGCTTATAATGTACATAATTTCAGTACTTTTCACTTTAGTATGTTATTAAAAAATGTGTTAAATGATGCGTCATGATAATTTATATCAGGAAACAAAATAATAGTTTATGCAAAAAAACCTGTATAAAAACGGCTTTAAATCAAAATATAGTAACACATTTCTATTATATGTCTCGAAATAATATTTCTAGTATTAGCATAGCAGTATAATTATTCATATGAAGATGTTCTATTTACAAAAAAGGATCTACTTTGTAAAATATAAAAATAAAAATAAAAGTGTAGATTACAGACTATAAATTGTTGCAAGTATCTCCTGATGTGGAGCTGGGTGATGGATCTGACTGAGAATCTGTATGGAAATGTGTTACAGTAATTGAATGTACTGTAATGTATTCTGAACATGTGATCTCACTTCTTCACATGGACTGCTGCATGTTCCCTGTCTGGGCAACATTCTAAAAATAGAGGTTCTAACAGCATCAGGAGCATGACTGTGGAAGGATGATCTGTAGTGTGTGATGAGCTCATACATCATAAAAACATTGTTCTGGTTCTGAGAGAAAATCTACTTGCTCTCCACTTGAAACTTATATACAGATGTAAACTGGGTTGTTATTCATATAAGTGTGGAAATGAACTGTATTTTTCTTCCACACACTTCTAGAGGTGTCTGTGTGCTTCTCCATCATTGAGAACTCTATGTGTGTGTGTCTAGAGCTGGACATTGTGGATGATGATGGGAACACTCCCCTGCACTGGGCCGTTCAGCAGGATCAGCCTGGAAGCTGTTCGCATCTGCTGAGCCTCGGCGCGAATCCCAACATCCTGAACAAAACGGCGCTCTCACCACTGCACCTTGCTGTCAGCCTCAGACACAACCACATAGTGGAGGTACAACCACATACAACATCATACTTCTTATCTGTGTAAAGTTACAGCTTATGATGTGGAACATCCAGGAAAGATCACTTCCTGTCATCACTTACATTATAACAGCTACAAGCACTCATCTCCTCACCAGCCTCTCTTTATTCTCTGTCTTACATTTAATAAGCCAAAAAACATTTTTTCCCTTTTTCTTCAAAATTTCATCTTGGCTAATTCCTACCCACCAACCAGCTCCCTCCTATCACATGAAATATACCACCCAGGAGAGCGGGGCTAGCCCTGTTTTCTCTCTTCTAAATGTATGAGCTCACAGACAACCACAACTGTGTTGTGTCACTAGAGTGTCACTGTGATTGACAGCAAAAAAGTGAAAGAATTCCCTTCCAACCAGAGAGCATGGACAATTTACACTCTTGGACTCCCGGGCTTTGATTAGAGACAAGGATTAAAACTCATAATCTTCAGACAAAGATTACTCAGGAGACAAAGTGCTGACAATGGAGACGCCCTCCATAAATATTAAATAAAAATCTTCACCATCACAATCCAGAATCCAGAAGAGCTGTGGGATAAGTACAAATCTCAGATCAGAAGAATCAGATTTCAGCGCCTTGACCACAAAGCAATAAACATGATTCTCTGATTAATATCAATTTACAGAAAACTCGATTAAAGATGATTTATTTGTATAAGAAATGAAAGCTGCAGCAGGGACACTAGAGGAAAAAATATCTAAAGTTTTGGACATGAATATGAACTTCACACATGCAAAACAGATTATTTTTATTTTCCATTTTCACAGCAACTGCTAACACACAGTGAGACGGACGTGAACCTCGAGGGTGATCTGGGAAACACGCCTTTAATTCTGGCTGCTTCATTGGACAACCACGAGGCGCTTCTCATGCTGGTAACTAATAACACACTGATTCTGAACAGTTTATGGATAAATCGTTAAAAAGAGTTCAATGTTTAAACAGTGTCATACCCTCCATTATAGCAGGGTAATCAGAACAGGAAGTATTGACCTTATAAGGAAATCTGTGTGTATGATGCGTAAAGTGAGACAATATAAAGAAGTAAAATTTAAAAAAAATGTTCATTTGCTTTGCAAACATAATCCCAGAACATTCAAATACGTTATAGTTTTTATACTAATGGCATGTTCACAGAGACACGGACAGCAGGCACTCTACTGATAATAAAAAGATGCTGAAACGTGTGTAATTGTTGATATGATGACGTTTTCCTCTCATTCGTAAAATTAATAAAAGGCGTCTCCAGTGTCAGAAACTGTAATCATGCCATCAGTCAGTATTTAAAATTTGGGATAAATTCTGATCCCAGCACAAGAACGGTGCCAGACTGTGCTGCCAGAACAAGCTGGGTCTCTTCCCCATCCATGCTGCTGCCTTCGCAGGAGCCAAGAGGTCCATGGAGATTGTTCTCCAAAAAGGTCAGATATCAGATCTGTGTGTGATCTGATCGAATGTGGACATTTATAAAACCATCAAATCTTTTTCTCCATGCAGGAGAGGAGCTGGGTGTGCCCATTGAGAGACACATAAACTACGTGGACAAATCCATCTCCAGTCCTCTTCACCTGGCCGTACGAGGAGGAAACCTTGAGGTCATCAAGCTCTGTATCGCTCATGGAGCCAGAATCGACCAGCAGCAGGTAGACAAATGAAGCGCAAACATCAAACACACAAAGTCCATCATTTACATTTCATCTAGAGCTACGAGGCCAACGCAAGTCTGTCGAACTAATCAATTCCAATGAAACACAGTCATATTTTGATGGTTAGTCTCTATGGTCTCTAGGTTCTTCTTTGGTTCCAGCTCACTTAGCTTCCAGAAGAATCCTACAGGGACCTTTCTTATAGAGAATCATTCTACTGTGGCATTCTTCACAGAACCGAGAATAAGTTAGACACGACCACAAGACCATGTGGGTTTTAACACGTGATAACAGCATAAAAAAGAAAGAAACATGATCGTATCTAATATTTTTTGTTACAATCAAATGAATGTCAGAAAATTTAAACTGTTTCAAGCTTTTGAAAGGGCTAAACACACAACATTTCATTAAAATTAAATTCATTAAAATAATTTAAATTTTAGACAAGTTTGTGATCATCCGAGGTGTTTTAATGTTTTTTTCTCTCTGTGTTCCACAGTGTGATAAATCCACCGCTCTGCACTTAGCCTGCACTCAGGGAGCCACTGAAGCCGTGAAGGTGATGCTCCAGGCGTACAAGAAAGTGTGTGACATCATCAACATCACAGATGGAGCGCTCCAATCACCGCTACATAAGTATTGACACCCTGATGAATTCTGGACTCTGATTGGTGGTCAGGTGTTGATTAATTGTCTCTAATAGCAGCTCTGCACTGGTTTATATTAATGCACTCGCTCTGATACCTTATAATTTCTATAGCAAAGTTCACAGAGACTTGTACAGCACACTGATAATACACAGGATAAGACTCGCTGACATGGTTTACGTAACGTATTGGAAAGATATTAAATAAAATTATTTTTATACAATGTTTTAAAATATACTTTGTATAATTAATTTTTCTGTGGTATAAAATAAACTCTTAAGGGATGTACGTTTATGGGGGAGTAATCACTATTACCATATCACCCTCAGTCTCATTCTCTCTGATGCAGGGCAGCCATTTTCGACCACTATGAGCTGGTGGAGTATCTAATCTCACAGGTGAGAGGATCTAATGAAGTGCAGTGCCATAAATATCATACACAGCATATTATGCTCTGAACAAACAATGCAGCTAGCTAACACCCTAGCGAGCTATCAATTTAGCCCTGAGTCTACCTAGTCTACCTAAAACTGCAGCTAGTTACAGTTACAGGTTTATATAAATCCAACCTTTGATACTCAGCCTAGCTAAAAGTGCAGCTAGCTAAACACCTGCTGTTTATTCAGCTATTGAGCACTCTGTCTGTGAATGCTGCTAGTTGGCTTCTTTGCTAGATATCACTGTGTTTCAGGGAGCTGACATTGACTTTATCGACTGTAAAGGCCACTCGCCACTGCTGCTAGCAACCAACTGCGGTGCCTGGAGAAGCGTGACCCTGCTGCTGTCACAGGGTAAACTCCAGAGAACTCTTTACAAAGATTCACTGAGAGCGGTGGAGATAAATAATGCTGGATTGCTTGTGTTTTGGTGCCAGGTGCTGATCTGACGGTTAAAGACAAAACTGGATGCAACTTCTTGCATCTTGCCATCTTGCAGCCTCGAGGTCTGAAGAACCTTCCAGCCGAAATACTGCAGGTGATTTCATCACTCTGCTTTCTGACCTACATCTCAATACAATGCAGATCGAAACTTTCATCATCTCATTTTATCTGAGGTCCTTCAGCAGTTCTGCCCCCCCCCCCCCGTCTCTCTCTTTCTCTCTCTCTCTCACACACAAACACACTTTTGTAAAAGTTTGCTGATGAATCATGTTATAAAAACCCCCACAAGGTTTTACTGCCACCTACTGTTCAACTAAAGCACTGCATATGCCTAAAACACTTTACATTACTGTAGTGCTGCGTTTCAATCTACTACCCTGATCAGCTTGGGTGAACTTCATTAGATATGACCTCTTAGATGATTTATTACTTACTGTTTTGAAAATTTAATATTTTATGATTGCTGCAGCATGAGAGTGTGAGAGAGCTGCTGAATGATGAAGACTCAGAGGGCTGCACTCCTCTTCACTATGCCTGCAGGCTGGGAATCCCTGACTCGGTGAAGAACATGCTCGGCCTGGACGTCTCCCTTGACCAGAAGTCCAAGCAGAAGAAATCTGCCTTACACTTTGCAGCTGAGTAAGTGGATAAAGAGAGAAACCTCTAGAGAAACCTCCAAAAAAAGCTTAATGGACCATCATCTCCAGGTGCAAACATCTGAAGTGAACTTCTGAGTATGATGAGATGTCTACGATTGGAATCAGTGATATTAATGAAAAGAAGCAGAAATCTCCATTAGCAGAAGAATTTACCTTCATGAGTTTAATCTCTAATCTCATTTCCAAAAGCAACAACTCTTAAACAAATCTTCACAAGTAGAAACTCTGATCAGGCTTAGGAGTAGGAGAAAAGATCATCATGAGTTTAAGGAAACGTTTTGATATAATGTCTGTTCTTCATAACCAGGAGCTCTGATATTGTCATTTCCTGTAACATCGAGGTCTCTCTGATTTGCAGGTATGGAAGGATCAACACATGTCACCGGCTCCTAGAGACCATGACAGACACACGTCTGCTTAACGAGGGAGATGAGAAGGGCATGACACCGTTACACCTGGCTTCACGCGGCGGCCATGTTAAAGTGGTCGAGCTGCTCCTCAGGAAAGGTGCCCTGTTTCACAGGTACGAAGAAACACCACAAGTCATTTACCAACACACATACAATAAACACTTTGTAAGGTTGATGAGTAGAGGTTTCACAGCACCATTATAGTGAACATTATCCAGTTGTGATCATCTCCAGGTGTGAGAGCTGAGAGAAGACACATGTGGGATCTGAACTCACAACCTCCTGTTGATGAGTACAGACACTACATCAGAGAGACCTTTCTGTTTTGTTCTGTGCAGTGATTATAAAGGCTGGTCCTGTTTACATCATGCTGCGGCTGAGGGATACACGCAGACCATGGACAGCTTACTCATCTCCAACATCAAGCTCCTGGACAAAACCGATTCAGACGGCGTATGTTTCAGCCCTTTACCTGCTTCTGGACTCTGATTGGTGGTCAAGTGTTGATTAATTCTCTATACAAGCAGCACTGACTGTAGCCCAGGTCGATATTAATGCACTTGCTCTGATACCTTATCATTTCTATAGCAACAATTTCTGTAAAATGTTTGTGTATGACGTGTGGATGGAGTCTCCTGTGTCAGTGCTGTGAAACAGTCAGAGGTAAAGCTAGAACTTGTAGTTTTCCCACATCTTCAGAACAGCTGAGATTACACTTTTTTGCGGTTTCTCAGTAATATGACGAGCTGCGTGTTATTGAGAGAATAAAGAGACGCTGGTGAGGAGACGGGTTTTTATAGCTGAATAACAGAAGTGAGAACAGGATTTTCATTGTAATTGTAGCTCTGAATTTGCTGTGTTAAGACCAGAGAAATAAACACGTTGGTGTGCTGTTACAGAAAAATAATCAGCTACAGGTTGGAAACTATCTAATGAGTGAAAGACCTTTATAGAAAGACCTACAGTATAAATCAAAACATTGTATACTGGATGTAAGTGATGATAGTGGTGATAACTACTGGTGCATTGTGAAATATGTTGTAATAGAACACGGCACTGCACTTAGCTGCTAGAGCTGGACACGCTGTTGCTGTTCGCCTGCTGCTGAACCGTGGAGCGCAGATCCTGCTGAACCGCAGCGATGCCTCCTTCCTGCATGAAGCCATTCACAACGGGAGGAAAGATGTCACGAGCGCCGTGATCGACAGCAGCAGGTAGGTATTATCAATCCCATCATGCACTGGACTTACAGACCAGATCCTAATGAAATATCCGTGGCATGTGTACCTGTCTTATTGAAGGAGATGTGGCTTCTGATTCTGTCAGTCTTACTGAAGGAGACATGGCTTCTGAGTCTGTCAGTCTTATTGAAGGAGATGTGGCCTCTGAGTTATTTTGGACTGTAGCCACACCCAACAATTTAAATACTTTATTTAGCTGTTATACGACCATGACATATCCCTCTCTATGGAGCGAATGTGGTTCAGCTCAGAGTTAAAGTTCATGTGTGTGTTTACTGTCGTAGGTGTGAGGAAGCTATCAGCATGTTTAAACTGAACTCAGCTAAACACTGTGCTGTCCTGGACATGATCGAGTTTCTGCCTGAGTGCTTCAAGGTGAGCTGATGTTTAGAGCTGCAGAAATGCTTACGGATGATATCAGTTATATACGCTTTGTATACAAAAAAGTGCATTTCATTCTTCTAGCATCTCTTAGACACCTGCATTAAAGAGTCAGAGGAGGATGTGAACTCCTGCGGCTACTACGTGGGTTCATTCACAATACAATTTTAATGTGAAGATTTCTTTTGAAACCAGTAAACTCATGTGTTAATTCCTGTCTCAGCTGGAGTATAATTTCCAGTGGCTTCAGCAGCCTATACAGTACGCTGTGAAGATGGAGAATTCAGAGAATGAAGATGAATACAAACCTCTGGCTGCACTCAATGTCAGTATTTTAGTTAATAAATTTGACAGACTTCTACAATATAATAATATGTACTTTATATAAAGTCTTCCATTTTCCCTCATTATTTTCAGGCCATGGTGGAGTTTAATCGTGTCGACTTGCTGACTCATCCAGTGTGCAAAAAATATCTGGAAATGAAATGGTGAGTATTGCAATATTGTGTTTACACCAAGGAGCTGCAGAGTTCTGGACTCTGATTGGTCAGGTGCTGTTAGCAGCTCTGACAGTAGGGCAGGTTTACAGTATATTAATGCACTCGCTATCTTTTCATAGTAACGCCTCACTTACTTGGGAGGGGGTGGGCGTGTACATTAAATAGGTGACAAAATGGAAGGAGTCTCCAGTGTCAATTCTCTGTAACAATCAAAGTGGCTTTTCCCTCCCTCAGGAGTGCCTATGGGATGAAAGCTCACTTGCTGAATATGATCATATACACACTGGGAGTTTTCCCGCTGACTTACCTGATCGTCAATCTGCGGCCCAACATGAGCGTGGA
Organism: Tachysurus vachellii; assembly: GCF_030014155.1. Taxonomy (NCBI): domain Eukaryota; kingdom Metazoa; phylum Chordata; class Actinopteri; order Siluriformes; family Bagridae; genus Tachysurus; species Tachysurus vachellii. The sequence goes on from NC_083460.1 coordinate 13,066,812, forward strand.
GAAAAACGTGACGACTGTCAACATGGTCACTAAGACCCTTGACCAGGTGCATCCTCTTTAAGAAAACAACAATCTTAGTAAATTCAAACCTATTTGATTTAATTATAGAAGCTTCCTGCATATTTAAACAGGAAGAAATAGAGACCACGTTCCATTGGTTAACCACAAAATACGCCAAATATCTCTTTCTCAAATATCTTTTTTTTTTTTTTTTTTTTACAGCAGTGTTATTTCATCACAACCTGCATGTTTCTGGTCCTCACCATGAATTTATACGCAGTCGGCAAAGAAGTAGTGCAGATGTGTCAGCAGGTACGATGAGGAACTGGATGTTGTGATGTATAAGCAAATCACTCAGATGCAGCAGAACAGCTGAATGATATATTTTCTTGGCTCCAGAGGTTAAAGTACCTGCAGGACATGTCGAACGTGTTAGACTGGGCAGCGACCATCTGCTCTCTGCTCTTTGTCACTCCTCTTCTGCTGAATGTGAAGAAGACATGGCACTGGCAGGCTGGAGCTCTGGCGTCTCTCATCTCCTGGGTCAACCTGCTTCTCTACCTGCAGCGGTACATCAACATGCTCATGCCTTCACACTTTACTGTCTCGACCCTTAAACATGTTCTGAGCAGTTTTTCTGTAATCATTGTTTAATTTTTGACTTTTATCTAGCATTTAGGTTAGTTTGTTTATATAGCTGTTTATATAGTTTATTAGTGTGACTTCAGTAGCTACAGCAGATTAGTTACAGCAGTTTCCATATTTGGTAGTGTTTTATGGTAGATAAATTACAGTAGATTGCTAATTTCTTAGCATATTTCTCAGTAATTACAGCAGTTTGACTGTTTCATAGTGTAATTCCAGCAGGTGCATTACAGTATAATCTGTTATGATAGATTTAGCATATCATTCAGTACACCTTTACTAGGTAATTTGCCTACTTGTGTGTTCTGCCAGTTTATTTATTTCTATGTATTTGTGGTAGGCGTGTGCATTCTGGCAAGTTTGTGCTTCTTCTGTAGTTATGGTATTTGCCTGATTATTAATAGATAATTACCTGGATTTTTAGAAGTGCTGCTCCAGGAGCTACAGCAATTTAAGGTTGAGAAGTTTTGATGTCATGAGCCTTATCATTATTGTGTGTGTTTGTGTGTGTGGTGTTGGGTTTCGATATGCAGTTTGTATTTCTACCCAACACTAAACTTCTCACCGTTCACTGTAACTCATTACACTGATTTAATAATATTATACAGCCCGAGTGGCCGACATCACTTCTTCTCTCTGTGAGCAGGTTTCAGAGGTTTGGGATATACGTGGTGATGTTTCGTGAGATCTGCAGGACACTGCTGAGCATCATTGTGATATTCGTCTATCTGATCCTGGCTTTCGCTCTGGCCTTCTATGCTCTGATGATCAAACAGGTGACTGAATATAATCCCAAGATCATTTTGCCAAGATCAGTGCATGAGTATGTAGATTACCAGAAACAAGTATACATGCATATAATGACAAGGAAATTAATAGGACATAATTTATCACGTTCCACCATTGTCTTCCAGAAACATTTTGGCCGTGTGTTTCTCTCTTTAATGCAAACATTCGCCATGATGGCAGGAGAGATCAACTACCAGGACAACTTCCTGAAACCCTACATGGCCCAACAACTTCCCTTCCCCATACTGACGTACTTGATCTTCGCTTGGTTCGTCCTGCTTGTGCCAATTCTGCTCATGAACCTGCTAGTGAGCTTTAAACACACACTTCCTTCAGGTCTCTCCCTAGTGATCGGTGGAATATCTTGCATGTGACACATTTCTGAGTGCTGTGTGGTTTATTGTAGATCGGTTTGGCTGTCGGAGACATTGCAGAGGTGAAGAACAACGCCTGTTTGAAACAGATAGGAATGCAGGTGAGTGCTGTGACCTTCCTTAAGATTTCATGTCCTTACAGGCCACACCTCCATCTTCATTGCTTGGACTGATATGAAGCAAGGCCACACCTCCATTTAAATTATCTTATAGAGGCCACGCCTCCTTTATTGTGATTGACAGACACAAAAATAACATTTCATCATCAATAACGTGTAGATTGAACTTCACACTAATCTGGAGGAGCGTCTGCCTCACTGGTTCATGAAGAGAGTCGACCAAATCTCCGTTAAGGATTTTCCTAACAAGTGCTACAAAGGCAAGGTAACGCAAACACGAACACACTCGTGATGAATGTTTATTCCTACAGAACTGTTCGACAAGCATGTTTCTGTGTATCAGAGGTGGTTCATCTGTGGACATGAAGTGAACAAAGTGAGAGCAAGACTCTGTTCCAGCACACGTCAAAGCACACAGCTGGAGAGAGAGCTCACAAAACAGAAACACAGGTAACACACCTACACATGTAACAAAGACACACACACAGGTCTCAGAAACACCTAACTTTTTATTAGTCAGAATTATAGTAGGATTTTTTATGGTGTAGACTTCTGTGTGTGTGTCTGTTCAGACTGAAGGACCTCACCGAGTCCATGGATAAGCAACTCAACCTACTGAAGCTAATTGTGCAGAAGATGGAGATCAACTCTGAGGCAGAGGAACATGACGGGCCCCGAGTTGTGCATGACTTCACGCACAAGCTCAGTGCCAAGAGCAAGTGGGGACCGCTACTGCGTGCCGTTACAGCCAAGAGGAAGTGACATCACTACTTGGGAAATGCAGACTCTGGATTATAAAGCTTGCAGAGTTTCCCGAAAGGGCTTGTGCTGTCGTGCTGATCCTCTACAACACATTAAATATATACCACATCTAAGGATCCTGAGAGGAAAAACTTCAGTACAGAGCAGTGATTATTTTCCTCACCTTCTTCCTGCTGGTTATTAAAGTGACAGCAGATTGAAAACTCAGGCTGTCAGAAAACATAAACTAAAAAAAGAAAGACTGCTCAGGATCCATGTGTTTAAAATGAATTCATTAGTTGTATCATATTTTGGGAAACAGAACCAACTAAAGTTTATTAGAATACATCACAGCAGGGTGCAAAAATAAACACTAACTACAGTAATGCATGGAATGAGCATTAAAAAACAAACAAGCAAATAAAAACAAAAACAATCCAAAACACAAAACAATCGGCTCTAATTCACACTACATTATCTATTTTGGTAATTATTTATTATTCACCTTTACTGTAAAGTAGACTGAACAACATCACAGCACAAAAAAATCTGTTATGAAGATTTAGATCAAAAAGTTGAAAATAATAAACCATTGAATCCTGCCGCCGTGACGTCGACTCCACGCTCTCACCCTCACTCTCGCCTGACACAGGTGTCTTCACTGATTTTGGAAACATTTCATGACTCTTTGGACTTTTTTGTTTCACCCTTCATCATTGGTCTTTTCCTTTTTATTCCATTTTGCTCTGGAGACAAAAAAAAAAGAATCTAAGGATTTAAAAATAAAAAAAAAAAAAAAAAAAAAAAAAAAAAAAAAGAAAAAACAAATAGAACAACAACAGTAAAATCAAACAAAGTAAATTAGTCTGACCTTTGGTTGGTTGTTGCACTCTCTGGGTGAAGGGAGAGTGGGCGGAGGTGGAGGAGGTGTCAGGAAGTGACCTGTTCTGTTTACGCTCCTCCCCTAGACCCAACTCAAGTGCCTGCCCTAAAGAAAGGGGGTGGGGCATGAAATGAAGGGCAGAGCGTGCATGAAGGGGGAAAAATCTGTATAGGATTGTTGTTTTTTTTGTTTCGTTTTGCTTTTGTATTTTTTAACCCCTAAGCAAACATTAAAAATGCAAGAAAAAAAAAAGCATGTTAGCAAACACACCCAGCGTGAAGGTTAGTCTTTATAAGGACATAAAACCTGCACACTAATTTGTATCGGATCAAGTGATTAAATGTCAACGAGTACGAGTTTAATAAACTGATATGACGTGTTAAAAAATGTGTTGGCTGAAATGTTCACGTTACACAAATGTTCATTTCTCTGAACCAATGAAAGCATCATAGACACAGCAGAATGATATCATAAACACAGGGATGTTTGTGTAGATTTTATAATTCTTTAAAGAGATTTTACAAAATGCAATGCTGTTATGTTCATGTGAAATTAATTAGGGGGGAAAAATAATCACTGGTTTGTTGAATAAGACGGTTAAAGGTTCACTGGGAATTTAGGAGTTGATTCTTTTTGGTGAGCCGAGTCAAATGATCTGACTCACTGAAAAGAGATGTTTATGATGTTTCATAACGCTAAGGTTTTCTGTTTGTTTTTTTTTTTTTTTTTGTGCTGCAGCCAAAAATCACAGAATGCTTAGAAGAAAATGAATGTTTGTTGCTGGAGTGACTGATGAACCAAAGACACGAGTTTAAAATAATATTTAAATAAACACTTGTATAAAAATCAGCTTTGAACTCTGCTGTAAGATTCTTTGTTATGTGTTAGTGGCATGCAGTGCGTGCACGTGGACACACACACACACAACACACACACCCCCCCCACACACACAGCCAGAAGCTGCCGCATCCTCAAAAAAGGATAGAACTCACATTTATTGATTTTTTAAATTTGCGTACAAAGATTCCACAAAAATCATTTAGGTTCATATCACTTACACCTGGAGACTATCAGCTCGTTTCCATGACAACAATAAGACTAAGAACATTATTGGCTGGTGTACAGGTACTAATGAAAACAACACTCATTTCAACAAAACAAAACTTAACCAGAATAATCTTACTACTACTAAGAAGAAGACTGCATATTAATACAGTTGGTCTAACAATCTACCAGCGTTTACATGAAGATGGGAACATGAGACGAGCTTATTTTAACAGGGTTCTAAAGAAAAATTAAGATTATTTACTCAACTTAGATCAAAAATGCAAATTCATGCCTGTTTAATGCACAATGCTTTTCTCGCTCTCGTCTTTTGCTTATTGTTGTTTTATATTTTTAGCTTAAAAGCAGTACACAGACGGCAATGTGCATTCAAGCCACACAGCAAAGTGCTTCTGGAGTTAAGAGGAAAATAAAAACAAAAATGTAACTTTACACCATGGTCCCTAAAATGAATAGCACCCCAGCACCCAATACTGACATTCTGCTTCATAAATATGTTTACAAAGAAAATTAATACTAATAATACTACTACTACTACTGATAAGCTTACAATAACGGTATAGTGGTCATCTAATGATGATAAGATGAGGAAAATAAAGTACATACATTTGAGTCCTAATTTTGCTAAGTACCGAGGTGTGTTTACTTGTGTTCCAGTCGCAGCAGCTGTTCCTTACCATTTATAGTTAGAGACTTTAACTGTCCGTCTTCCTCCACTTCCACTCGTTCTTGTCCGTTCTCGATGATCCTACATCCAAACACAGAGCTTTCATTGAGAAGACCTTTAAAAATCACAACACTGAAGTGTGAGCAATATAATGTAAACTGTATAGTACTGCCGGAGAATCAATAAGTATATCTCAGTGTTTATAAGCCAGTGTTAAACTGGTGTTTAAAATCACTGTGCAGAAACCTTCACTAACAGTAAATAAACACTACAATGCCATATAATAATTTTACAACTCAGTTGTCTAATGTCCAATTGCTGACATTTTCTTTGTTGATGCCCAAAGTGTTGAACAAAAGCACAAAAAACCCAAAAAGTAATAAAATCTCTTTCAGCACTTCATGACTTTTAAGATGTGAGATTTGGCACTTCACTGAAAGCCTGTTTAATCTGTCCAGTAATTATATACATGTTAAATGTTCACTGGTTTTAATGTGCGTATTAAAGCATTAGAAAAAAACAAACAAACAATGAATTTAGAAATGATGAAGAATGTGAATGATCTGAAACATTCCAAGATAAAATGCTGTTACAGCCCTACTAGAGGTTTATGTGATTTATCTTGCTGTCCAGATGTCGTACCTTTTTGTGGTGATTTTTCTGCCGTTGACGATTTTGGTGGATGTGGACACGGAGCGGACATTTCCCATCCCGCTGCCCCCTCCACCCCCAAACGAGGTGGAAGAGAAGGACGTGAATCCGCCTCCACCCATCTGTGCCATCTGACCAAAAGAGCTGAAACCTAAAACACGCACACACAGAGTGATTGAAAGTGTATCAAATCGTTTCCTGTTTTATCTAGACACATCAGCTGATCTCAGATCTGTCTGACCTGTATCAAACGAAGTAAACGTTGGCGCGAAAGATGGAAAACCGCCAAACCCTCCGAAACCTCCAAACCCGCTAGAGAAGAACGAGCCACCTGTTCGGCTCCTGCTCATCCCGCGCTGATGCTGCCGTCGACCACCACCGAAGAAATCATCTCTAAACGGATCGTTTCCTACAGCAGAACCACAGAACAACAAAGCTCAGGAATCCGTCCATTACTGATTCTTAATACATGTGAAGTTCAACAACATACATAAAGCAAAGTAAATCAGGAAAACAATATACATTAAATACAATGTATGTGTGTGTCTGTGTGTGTGTGATGTTAAATTAAAATAATCAGTGATGAAGCAGTTACTGTCATCACCCAATGTTGGACTGTTTTCCTGTACCACAAGTGTTATTCCCCTTACACCACAGCAGTGTGCCAAGATTACATTTTTAATATATTAAACAGTGTCATCCTTCTTAATCTGATAAGAGCGAGCGCAATAATATGAAATTAATCAAGAGCTTCCGACCAATCAGTGCACAGAACTCCGCAGCTGTGTGGTGTGGCTTAATACAAACAGTTAAAAAGAAATAAAAATCCAAATGGATTAAACTACAATGTTAAATTTTTGCTAAAGTAAAATTTTTAGCTGTTTTTGATACATTTTTAGAAATAAATAGCTAAGTTCTCACCAAAGAAATCAGCAAAAGGGTCACGACCTCCGAAGAAATCCCTGAAGACGTCTTCTGGATTACGGAATGTGAAACTTTCGAAGGGGTCGCCGTTATGGTAGCGTCCTGCTATAACACAGAGTGAGAACCAGATTAGCAACAGATTTGGTCTTAGTGACCGCTCTGCGTTCGAATCCCACGACGGACAGAAGATCACCTATACTTCATTTTTAGCTACTCAAAAATGAATTGTTCTGAACGAATATATATCATATAATACACAGTGTTTACCTCCTCCGCCTGCTGACAGGCCTTCTTTACCGTACTGATCATAAACACTCCGCTTGTTGGCTGCAGCAAGACAGAAAAACAAAGACATCGAGTTAAAACCGGGGAATAAACTATAATTATGAACTGCTGAGGAATCTGAAAGCTCTTAGTAAAATTTGAGTCAATTTGAATCTAATCTTTACTCATTAATATTAAATTTGATTTTGCTTTCTAATATTTAATCATATATCACTGGGAGTTACATTCAGACAAGCCATGTTTATAAGTTAATAGTGGACGTGTTTAGTCTTTTTCTCCTTGATCCTGACACATTGTGCTAGAGTAGTTCAACAATAACATTTGACAACTTTCCTCGTCAATCTCCCTCTGCTAAACTAGCGCTGTGTCTCAAACCAAATATTTGTGTAATATTCGAGAGCGTTACTGAGCACTAACATTTCTAGATTTTCTAGTTTACAAACAATCTGGAATGTAACGTCAGAGATTTCTGCCTGAGACACAGCTCATGACAACAATCACGATGACAAGGGAAAGTTTTATAGAATCACAGAGTTCGCCAGTGCTCGTTATGTCTGGGACAGACTACTAGCTTAGCTTGGGAGATGAAGAAGAAGATAATGATAGGGCGGAAAAAAACATTCAGAGAAAACTAAACAAGTGTGACTTTAAGACTCTCCAGTAAATTTATGGCTTAAAACACACAACAATTAGACATAACATTTAATTTAACACAGTTATTAATTTAAAAATCTCAAAAATGTTCAAGTATGATGGATTTTGTTGTTTACAAACTCATCTCACTGTTGTATAATTTTTGTATAATACACAGCAGAAAGAGTCAGTTAGAACAAAGCATACCATCTGACAGGACTTCATATGCCTCAGAGATCTCCTTAAACTTCCTCTCTGCCTCGTCCTTGTTGTCTGGGTTTTTATCTGGATGCCACTTCAATGCAAGCTTTCTGTACCTGTGCAACAAATGCAGCCATATGAGCTCATATCACAGTTATTACACTGTTATAACAGGATTAAAGATTAGAGCTAAGGCATAGCCGTAAACATGAAAACAAAATGAATGAGAAACATATAATGCTAATCATAATACAGGCTGTATATCAACATGTGACCACAACACATTCTTAGAACTAAATCATCTGTATCTAGTCACATTCTAACCAAGAAAAATCTCACTTTTTTATTTAAATATGCATCTCATTTGCAAATGGATGCAGAAAGAATCGGTGAGATCAGACACTTACGCTTTCTTAATGTCATCTGGACTCGCGTCTTTCGACACTCCTAATATCTGGTAGTACTCCAACATGACTTCACACACACGCACGCACACACACACGCACACACACTGCTGCTCAGGTCGGACTACAACCTGAAACATGAACATGAAAATAATAAGAAATTAAATCACAGCAGGTTAAACACAGCTCTGAGACAATGTACACGCAGGAAAGTGAAAGAAAAGACTGAATCCGACACTGTCCTGTGTGCGAGTTTGTGTGTATATGTTAAAATGTGTGTATATATATATATATATGTTATGGTGTGCACGATATGTGTAACATATAATGCCTCCAGTATTCAGACTCCTCTGATCCAGAATTCACACTCCACTGCAGCCATCTTCTAATAAAATCAAGGTCATTTTTGTGTTTGCGTGCACACACACGCACGTTAACGCTTGCACGCACACTCTCACATGCTATTTGGAGAGTTTTTTTATGGACTTGGTGTTGGGGGTGTCGAGATCTGGATTTGCTTTTAATAATCATCCATCTCAGCCAGTAAAACACACAGCATCACATCATGTAATAAACGTTTGGGTTTAAAAACAGCCCCAAAAAAACAGCATGTTACACCCAAACATACAACATCTTAACTATGAAAAACCTCTTAAACATATGGCCTTTGTGCATTTCTGATCGCACGTCACATTCTCTCACTCCACCCAGCCCACATATCTTTTTATTTAAAGTCACGAACATGAAATGTGAAAATGAAAGTGTAACCGCCTCAACTCACCTCATCACAACAGCTGACTAAAGCCCTGTTCTGACGCTATTAGTTCTCAACATGGAGGTGTGACAGAATTATTCCTCTGGTATTTTACTCTGAAATGTTGTCAGAGACTTTTCACAGAAACATTACGCTGGGAATATAAACCCCATCTGAACTGACATGTGGAGAAAGACTGGGTTCTGTTCCTGTGGGGGGAAAAGAGATCCTGTGATTTTACTCTGGAAAGTGCCCCAGAAGCGCTCGCTCTTTCTATTTTTAATCGTGTCGTTGAAAATTTTATTATAAAATGCAGAACAATTAAATCTAGGTGTGGTTTTAAAGGCTGTGTCAGAAAACAACACTTGAGGGGTTTTAGGGAAATTATTGTGTTCCTAATAAAGGTGCTGATCATCTAGCTGAGGTTACGCCCACTTTAACAAACACTGACATTTCTCATGCTCATGTCTACAACTGAGCAGCAGAAGGTTAAGGACCTTCCTCAAGGGCCCATCAGCTGGTGGTCCTGGGATTTAGATCAGATCAATTAAATGTGTTAAGTACTAAGATTTAAAATCATTTTATAAAGACACACGTCGAGCAGCTCACTGGAAACTGACACTCATCTCTTTGTGTCAGGGTTTTTTTTGCTGGTAAAATGTAGTCACTTGTCTCATGTATAACCTGTTCGTACAAATATTATTGTATAAACAGATAAAAAGTGTGCAGTGTGAAGGTTGTGAACACACCGTGTGTAGTGAGAACACGAGACATGGCTGGATTACCACAGTCTCTCGTCTCTACTCGGTTTTCCGGAATAATTTTCTAGAATATTCTAGACTTTTCCAAAACATGTTTTTATTTGAGGGTAAAGCCATAATAATAATAATAATAATAAGGCAGGTTATTAACCACTGACAACGACACGAAACCGCGGTGTATCGCGCTGTGTTTACAGGATTCAGAAGAATAATAATGGAATCTCCCGTCTGAGGTAATTAGCATAACAAGCTAACGAAAACACAGGGACCTCGATTTACCGATTCGTTTCTATAACGACGACGTCTGGGACACATTCGTGCTTTTTATTTCATTTTTTAGAAACATTCATTAAAAAAAAGAACGGAGCAGAGTTTTTGTACGCGATGGTTCACAACCCGAAATATAGAGAAGCTGCCATTGTATCTAACGTATGGCGAACTATTCTTTATTCCAACTGTATTCCGGAAGCCCCGCCCCTCTTCTATGATTGGCTAATTCCTCTTGAACTGACGGCATAGCCAATCAGAGTTTGAAGTACTACCCAATCGAAGGGGAAGACGCGGAAATTGCCAGAAAACAAGTAGGAAAGGAATAACTCCTGACTGATAGAAAAAAGGGCAGTTTATTAAATGTTTAGCAAAGGGTAGCTCGGGTGTGTAAGACACCTTGACGGAAAAAAAAACAAATCATGACTACCAAGGTAACATCCGCACACGTTAATAAGCACCTACCTGTTTGTTTTGTCAGCGGCAGGTGGTTTAATTCTTCACCACTGCTACACGGAACAGTCCTTAAACAGCGTTTCTTTCAGTGATAAACACAACAGCTCGGTTTTGCGCATTCACCGGAAATGTTGCTGATAACCTGCAGCCGTGTGACGTCACATCCGGTCTCAGGATCGACACTGAAAGTCTTTTGTGTGCAGAAATAATCGTTTTAATTCGATTTTAATTTCAACTTTACGTCTTTGGAACTTTTATATTTTCCATTTTATATGAAATTTGTATTTTAAAATAAATAAATAACGTTTTATAATTGTAATAGAAAGGTATTTTTTATTGATTTAGACCTAAACATGTAAGAGAGGTGGAACAAAAATAAATGGAATATAATTATTACTTATAAATATATTAATCATTAATATATAATTACTTAAATAGTGGGCTGTGGAAATTTTGTCCTGCTTTTTAATTAAAAAAATATATATATATTTTCAAATCCAGATTATATATATAGATTACTTTTTTTTGCTTTTTATTTTATTTTATTTTATTTATTTATTTTATTTTTAACCAACATAAACATGAACCTTTATTTAAAATTATGAAAACATTTGGTCATCCTAATTAAGATACACTTCATGAACAAAAACATTTTGGGGCATCCCACAAAATTCTCCTGCAGTCTGTTACGTCGGCATCCTGTAGTCAGACTAAAAGGTAGTTTAATAGAACGAGAAACATGGAAAGGGAATGACATCAACAATTAAGCACAGATGAACACAAGCAGAAAAATGGCACAGTACGTATAACTACTTTTAATTGACTGCAAACAAAATACACACTGCCATGGTCCCAGATTACATAGTGACGGAAGATCTTTGGGACAACGATGCATCCACAGCCTGAATTCGATCACTTAAAAAAGTCACAAGCAAGCATTTTGCTTTTCAAACATTTGTGCATTTGATTTATCGTTTTATTGAGTAAGGGGGCACGGTGGCTTAGTGGTTAGCACGTTTGCCTCACACCTCCAGGGTTGGGGGTTCGATTCCCGCCTCCGCCTTGTGTGTGTGGAGTTTGCATGTTCTCCCCGTGCCTCGGGGGTTTCCTCTGGTTACTCCAGTTTCCTCCCCCAGTCCAAAGACATGCATGGTAGGTTGATTGGCATCTCTGGAAAATTGTCCTTAGTGTGTGATTGCGTGAGTGAATGAGAGTGTGTGTGCCCTGTAATGGGTTGGCACTCTGTCCTGGGTGTATCCTGCCTTGATGCCCAATGACACCTGAGATAGTTCGGATAAGCGGTAGAAGATGAATGAATGAATTTTACTGAGTATATGTTCATTGCAGTGTGTATTATCAAAATTGATTTTGCTGTATTTATTTTATTACTTACCTTTTATACACAATATGGAGAAAGGTATATGAACCCCTGTCCACCCTACAAATATGTGCATCTTCACCAAAATGTCACCAGAAAGTCAGAATTTCTCTTCACTATAATTAAGATCCCCAAACCCTGTTCCAGCATGATAATGTCTCCATGAAGACATGGTGCGGAGGTTAAGGTTGGAGTAGAAGTACTCTAGTGTCCTGCACAGAGCCCTGACTCTGAATCAACCCCACTGAAACCTTTGGGATGAACTGGAGTCTCTTCAGCATCCCAACATCAGTGTCTGATCTCAATAATGCTCTTGTAGCTGAATAAACACAAATCCAAACAACCACAATCCAACATCTAATAGAAAACCTTCACAGCAGAGAAGAATGGAGCTGATTATAACAGCAAAGAGAAGGGGAATAAATCTGGAGTGATATGTTCAACAAGTACATATGAGTGTGAGGGTCAGGGGTATATAAACTTATATATAAACTCAAATATAGTAGAATCTATTCTTAAGGTTCAATGTTAGTGAGGAGCAATAAACAAAATTTTCTTTTAATTCGGGTCCTGTGGGGATGTTTCACTATGTTTTGAGTCGTCTTTGATGTCCATCCTCATTCTGAGGTTTTTGCTGAATTTCAGGTCTGTATCGAAGATCAGCTATCTTTGTTTGGTACACGAGTGAACATCACCTTCAACTCCTTTACCTTCAACTCCAGACACCAGTGATTTATCGAATATCATTTTATACAGAACATTTAGAAGCTGAAGATAAGCTGAGACATGAGGCTTCAGCCTGCTGTTTGAGCGTTTGTAGATGTCTGAGTCATGACAGGAGAGACAGTGTAGAGGAAGCAGGTGCTTCTTTACTTCTCCAACCTTCATGTGGCTCTTGTTATGCTGGATTGTACATCTGTCTCTCACCGTCTGCACCCACAGATTAGACACCTGGAACATCGCAAGCTCCTGTGATTACATACAGATCATCAGGAAGAAGTTCTTCCTCCTGTGAGAACATCAAACGGAGGAGAATATGGACAGGATTTATTTATACTGCAGGCTGTTAAAGCTGACTTTATGCATCCAGATTTGGAGAGAACAATGAAGAGTTTTAGGTTTTCTGTTGCTGTAACTATTCATGACTAGATCTGTTTACTCTGTCCTGCTGTTAGAATGGACTTTATAGTACATGCAAAACCATGTTGGATTAATCGTAGCTTTACTTTGTGCTCAGTTTGTTTAGACGTGTGTGTGTGGTTGTGAGTTTACAGATATGACTGATTAGATACTCATTTAGGATTTCCTATCTGAAAGAAGAGATTATTTCAAAATTAAAAAAAGATTTCATTCTGTAATATGATTCTGTCAGAGAAAATTCATCGCCACTTTGATTTTAAACTCGAATGTTTTTACATGAGATCCAGTCCCAAAACAGAGGACTGGATTGAATGTTTTCACATGAGATCCAGTCCCAAAACAGAGAACTAAGCCTAATCACACTGCAGTCTTAGATTAAATTAACTTAGAAATGTTGCCATGTTTAGACACACAGATGTTCTTGAGAGAAATAAAAGACATCAGAAGGATCTCTGTGCTTCACTTTTAGTATCTTTACAGGAAGCTGCTGAATAAAGTACATGGTGTAAACCTCAGAGGTTTATTGGTTTGCGACTCAAGTTTAATTCCAGATTCCAGACTGGTGAGTCCCACACACAAAGACACACACACACACACACACACACACACACACACACACACACACACACACACACACACACACTCACACACTATGAAGTTTTGAGGTCCTCAGTTTGAGGACTGAACTCACACCCTTCTCCTCACGAACACAGAGCTTTCACCTACCAGTGTGTTTAAAGCTGAGACTCAGAAAGCATTAATCTGAGTTCCTCTCAAGCCTTTTATAGTCACATCACATCTCCTCAGGGCTTAAATCTATTTTTATCACCAGATATTAAATAACAGCTCAGGAGAAGGCACAATCAACATCAGAACAATCAATCCAGACATGCTTGCCTTTTCTTAGCTAAAAGACATGCTTGCACTTTTATTAGCTAAAAATCATCTCTTAATCTCTATGATGTGAATTTGAATTTCTAGGTCTTGTAAAGACATCTTGAGATGTTTATTTCTGCATGTATAGTTAAAAAAATGTGTTGTTATTATTATATACTACTTCTTCTTCTCCTTGTTATTATTATTATTATTATTATTATTATTATTATTATTATTATTATTATTATTATTATTATTATTATCAAATGTAATGCAGTATAAATGTGAGAAAAATCCAGACATGATCTTTTCAGGCCTTAATTTAAATGTCGTATGCTCACTATATATAAACACAAGAGAGTGGGATTATAATTCATTATAAACATCAACAGTAATTGTACCCCTTTTTTCTTCTTCTACTATTTGCTTTAACATTTCTGATAATAAAGAGTAGGTGATGTGATGTCATGTGATTGCGGTCAGCACCTCGGCTCCCCAGCAGGGGGCTTCACAGGACTCTGGAACCAGAATGGACCCTAAACACTGGTCTCGTAAACTAATGAAGCCGGTGTGAACAAATCTTTCACTCCATGATGATATCACACGCATAAAGAGAAAAGTTCAGAGACTTAAACGACTGGGTGATGATGGAATTGATGATATCAGAAGCACGTATGAGATGTTCCTGTGTTTAGGATAAACACAGCTCAGGGTTGAAGTTCTCTTGATCTGAGTTCTCTCGTTTGTGGTCATCAGTGCATCTTCACTAAACATCTCAGTGTTTATCTTCAGATCAGTGTAAGATTCTTTCATGAATCTGTCATTCTGAAGCTATTGGTACAATTACGGTGCAGTGCAAACAGCGCCTGCTCTTTTCTGTCAATCAATTGAAGAACACACATACACACACACACACACACACACACACACACACACACACACACACACACACACACACACACACACACACACTTTGCTACATGATGTCTCTTTTGTCATAGCACTTTGTCTTTTTTCAGGACAGAGAGATGGACTCATTAGTCAAATAGCAAGATCCTGCAAGAATGTAGCTTTCACATGTCACTGCATGTTCAAATCCTTCACAGAGTTCTCAAAGAGAACCGACACTTCACATTGAACAAAAATACAAATTTAGATCATTTTAAAAATGACTTACAGTTTTCTCTAATCTTTCTTGCAGTGGTTAGTAATAGACTCCATATCTGAACATCAGTGTAACAGCAGTTAGACTTCATAAATGTTTTTTATGGCAATAAGAAAATGTTCTGTTCTTTTCTGTTAAGAATCATTTACTGAAAGGTTCTTCAATTAACCAAAAATGGTTCTTCTATGGGATCACTGTGAGAACCCCTTTTTGGGTCTTCCTGGCACCTTTTTTTTAAATAGTATACTAAGACTCATCACTCAAGTTCATGGACTTATCACTGAAGTTAAAAAAAACTCAACACTTCCTGACATAAAGTGTGACATTTTCTTGATTCACTTTGGTTCTCCTTGAGTTTCTGGATTTTTCGAAGACAAAAAAGATTTTCCTAGAACCTGCACCACAATGAAGTTAGGAGACCAAACATCGCAGCAAAGATCTACAACAGATCAAAACCCTGCTAAGAGAACATGAACCCTTTTTTAATATCATGGTCCCATACAGAAGCCTTTGTTCTCAGACTGTACTGAGATAGAACTGTTAAACTCCTTACAGTTTGAGCTTGTAGCACACACATCTTCAGTCTTTGCACACACTTAGAAAAACAGGGTCTTTAAGGACTCAGGGACTTCAGCCTTGTTCCAAAATCAAGTTCTGCATGGAACCCTTTCAGATAAACACTGAGCTCATCCCTTCATCTCATGGTAATAATACTTACAGATGAAAGGTCAGCAGTGTGTGTGTGTGTGTGTGTGTGTGTGAACATGTCAAGATTCTCTGGGAAACACATACATTAACATTATTAACAGAGTTTCTTCTATTATTAAAGTCACACAAAACACCAAAAAGCATCATAAACACTGTGCACTGTAGACATCAGTATTTCATTTCTTTCTTTAAAATGACTTGCTACTGATCTTTCTCTCTCTTTATCTTTCTGTCTGACTCTCTCTTCCATTCTGTCTGTCTGTCTGTCTGTCTGTCTCTCTCTGAGCTGAAGCACTTAGTGATATGGAAGTAGCAGGCATTTTAGTGACAGCTTTAATTAAACTGTATTGTGAAGAAGCCGAGCGTTTGGCAGGAACTCCACGCTGCACTCGCTTCTCGCTCACTCACACACGGTGACGTAATCCTGACTGCAGACCGTATTACTGCGAGAACTTTCTCAAACACTGGGGTTTGTTCAGCTTCAGGGAAAACATTTAATCTGTTTCCTCAGTTATGTCACGTTACTCAGGGGATCACAAGCAAGATCACAGAGTTTAATCAACCTTTTACCTGCAATGAGAAAGAGACACTTAAACTCCTCTGTCCCGAAGATCTCTAAATGTTACACAGTGCTGACACTGGAGACTCCTTCTGTAAATGTTTTCTTTTTATCAGTTTATGTGGAGCATCTGCATTACACATTCCTGTAAATGAGCTGTTACTATATACTGATAAGGTATCAAAGTGAGTGCATTAACATAAACCTGCCCTACAGTCAGAGCTGCTGTTAATTAATCAGAGAAAATTAATCAACACCAGACCACCGATTAGAGTCCATAATGTATGATCTGCTGTAAGAAAGCAAATGAACACATTAATTATTAATAGACTGTAACTCTTTCAATCTATGTATGACTGTGTAATTTTCTGAATAAATTTTATGGGAAAGTCAAATGTGTTCCTTTCTCGTCATCACATCAAGGTGTGTGTGTGCGTGCACATAATAGCACTTACCTGTGGAAGGTGTGTTTTCTTTAGTTGTCACAGGTACCTGTTGCTTTAGCGAAGCTCACAGACATGAAAAAGATCAGAGTTTGTAAACAAGCAAAAAAACTCAATTAGTAGTGTCCTGACACACACACACACACACACACACACACACACACACACACACACAATGCTCTATTTGATGTGTCTGATGTTTGTTTACTCACTGCACGAACACTAATTGAGTTTTTTTCTCATCTCCTCTAGTGTGGATGTGAAAGAGCAGGAAAAGGATGTGGTCCGTTTGCGCTCATGCTCCATTCATTTGTTAAATAGCTGCGGACCGAAGTGACTTGTCCAGGAGATGTGAAAAGACGACGCCACAAAGCACAGAGGCCACTAATAAGCAAGTTGGAGCTACCGACTGCATGAGGAATGTCTTCGGCAGGATGAAGTGTGTGTTCGATTCAAAGCGTCTTTCAGCACTCAGTAAACAAATGTTTTCTCTTTTTGAAAATGATGGAGAATCGTCAAACACACAATTTCTCAGGATTTCGCGGCTTCTTGAGTTCATTCGTGTCACGAATCTTCTCAGGTTATGCAACATTACTGTGATTAACACAAAACACAATGGTAGAGGAACAGAAAGAGCTCTACAAGTTGATAAGTGTAAAATTCTGCACGCTGAAGAAAATCACAGCTACTGAGCCTCGTGTAGAGTCGGCGATATCTATCAAGATGTTTGTTTCCTGTGAGCTTCTAAATGACTGAAATAACCCAATTTTTGTCCACAATACAGCCCGCAGACCAGCTTCTCAGGGTTTCTTGGAGCCACTTTAACTGTAAAATAAACTTTGACTTTTCCATTCCAAATATTTAAATATCAACCTCGTTTTTAAATGTGCACAGTGATATTTATTAGCGCTGTGAAGTTTTATATTCTGGAACATTCAAATCACTGAACACATTAGACTCAAGTTGACATTATTTATAACTCAATAAAAAATATAATAACCTTTATACATAATTGATGAATTTTGAGTTCTGAGTTTTTCTTTTTAGAAATGTTATACTGGACTACTGGTTAGCCTACTGCAGTGCATTGCAGTGCCTACTGCAACCTATCATCTATAACATAATATATATATTATTATCTACTAGTCTGTTGTCTGTCTCTTGTGGGCCTGGCCTATCCAGCTTCTGATATAAGACTGTTTAAACAAAAATATCTAAATAAAATATTTACAGATATACTGTAAGATTCGTTGAAGTTGTAGTTAAACTCTGGGAATTATGACACTGAGTCTGTGGGAGAACTGGGAGAAAGATCAGCCTCCAGAAGCTTAAATTCATTTTGTCAACTTGGTTCTGTCTTGGTTCTACTACTAGTGCTGGAAAGTTTTGAGGTCAGATCATAGTTTCATTGAGTGTCATGTTCTGGCTGCAAACACAACACTCACCTGAACACCTTTACACTTTATATACAAAACTACAAAACTTACATAACACACACTATTAGTCTTTTTTTTATTATTATTAACACACTGCATGTCATCATATGTTTTCATTGCTTATTTTTAATTTAGTTATCTGTCCATTTGTCTTATTTTGGATTGTGTTCTCTATCATTGAGAAGAATTTTGGCCCTTATGCTGATTATTGTAACAAAATGTTGAGTGTGAAAGTTGTGTTTTGTGTGTTTTGAATCAAAAAGCACCTTTATTTTGCAATATTCATCCAAAATAGTGAAGCTTTTTATATTTGCAGTAATAAAGAAACATTGGACAGAAGCAATGCTGATATACGACTGATAATAAGCTGTACTGATGACTTTCAGAGCTTGTGTATGAATGTGTGGCTCTGTAGCAGGTTCTAGCAGAAGTCAGGAGCTGTTTACGGCACTAGTCAGTCACTAGTCGGTTTGAACTCTTTATGTGGTGTCTCTCTTTGAAAAAATGCAAAAAAATTTAAACAAGATCCCGAAAGTTTTCTTTCTGTTCTTTGGATGAAACGAGCGGATGGCAGCACTACAATAGCAACGATAACGAAGTGTGGAGTGGAAATGCAGCTGTTCAAATAAGACGCGCGCCGCATCTGGGCCTCGATGACTCATGTAAAGCGTCTTATGACATATCAACAAGTGCTGCCTCCCAGGATTTGCCTTCTGCAGATGAATAGATGTAAAAAGGAGGGTGGGGTGTTGGGGTGGGGGAGAAGCAAATACCTTAAACAGCTTCCTAAAGCCTGCGTGAAAAGCCTGCTTGAGAGAGGAGAGGAGAGACGGTGGCCGGCCGTTTGAAACACGATGGGAAAGATCCACAAGGCTCCACTTTCTGCTCTCATGCATGTGAATTAACTTGTCAGAGGGTAAACAGAGAGGTATTACAGATGAAAGACAAGCCACTGGAGAAGGAATTCCATCTCGGGCGAACCTAGTGATTGGTTAAGGTTTTTTTTTTTAGACAAAGCAACAAATCTCGTAAAAATGCTAAATTTAAGAAAGGTTTTGGTTCTAAGACAGACGGAGAGCCTGAAGATGGGATTTAAAACGTGGGAGTTTAAACAACTCAGTGACAGGAGAAAAGCTAGTTAAGTTTTATTTGCATGCTCTTGGGGTCTTGTTGGTGGGAAATCAAACACAGGAATAGCGTCACAGATGCTGTTTAAAAGTGGTGTTAAAGTCCCAGCCAAGTTTGATGACACCATGAAGAACTCTGGGACTTCTTCAGACACCATCTTGCAATCAAAAAAACGCCTCAGACATGATGAGAGTAAAAGTATAAGTGTGACTGTGATTCATTGGTTTCTAGGCTGCAATACGTCCATCATTATTTCTATCAAAACGTGTCTCATTATAAGCGCTGGTTGCTGCGGAGGGCTGATTGAGCGCTCGATTGAATAGGAGGCGAGCGGGGGGGTGGGGGTGGGGGGTGGGTAGAGAGGGGGGGTTTGTTTGCTCTCACTGCTGAATGTTTAGAGAGCGTCTTCACATTCACACACAGCTCAGAGCTCCAATACAGCGCCACAGCAACCCACACACTGGCATCCTAATGACCGAGCCATGCTAAAGGTTAACACAAGAATGTGCAAACGCTCGTTCGCTCTCCGTCTCTCTCTATATGAGAATCTGAACTAAGCATATTGCTTCCGTAAAATTCCAATAATCATACGTCTATAGTCTGTTCATTCATATAGCAGAGTAATTGATAACCCCGAGACCTTCTATCACATCTATTGATTTTTCTCCATGCGCATAAACGCTGTGATCGTAAATGTTTTATATGCTATTAATGCTTGCTTCAAAATCTATTAATGCTCGTTTCTGAGAGGTGAATTTATTAAAAAAGCTAAATCAATACAGGCTGTGGAAACATAAGCACAGTTCAACATAGCCAGGCAAAACTTTATTACAAAGTCTGGAAGAATAAAGAATTTCGAGCCGCTTGTGAACTAGAATAAAATCTCTCTTTTTTGTGTGATGTATGAACCTGTTGACGTGGCAGAACTTTGGGTTAAACCTGACAGAATGCAGCAAAAGTCATTCTGTCATTAATAAAAATACAAAGATGATACATTTTATAATCAAATTATGATTTTCGGTTCATTAATGCTTTATTTTTTATGCACGCTGCTGTATCTGGTGTGAAAGGAGAATAATGGGTGGATCAGTAGCAGAACAAATAACACAGTGGGGAAAAGCAGAATCACAAAGTAGATGTGGTTTATTTAATTATAGGGCTGTAATAAACAACACAAGCTACTGATGGAACCATTAAAGATGCTGCAGTGATTTTGTGATGCTGTGATGCTGCAGACTTTGTTGATGATGATGGTGAGGATTGTTGTTGTTTTTGTTGTTGAGTCCGGTGATGAATGTGAGTCCAGGATGTGGTGAAAGTGAGGATCTGTGGCTCATGCTGACTTGCCCTGGGGCTTTAATCAGCCCTCGGTGTTCAGTAAACAACGCCTGAGCTGCATCTGCTGAAGCCTTAAAGACGAGACGTCCTAAGTGCACGTCCTACACGGCAAATCCATCCTCTCTCTCTCTGGCGAGACAAAGGCAAACCTGGTGATGACAGATGACACATCTACACAGATCCTTGCCTAATCCCCAACTTCTTTCCATCACTTTCCTTTTATCCTCAGTGTGTAGAGCTGCAGGCCTTTTCCCAGAGCCGGGACGAGCCTTCGTCTGCTTTCACTGTGAAAAGCACGGTGCAGATCACTCATGCCAGAAGTTCTTGTCTATGCTAATCCCATGCCTGTAAATGAGTTATAATAACCTGAGTGCAAAGATTTACACCTTAATCCTGATTCATGAAGATGAGCAGGGTGGGACATGTCACCATGGCGATGTGGTAGGAGGATTTGTATCGTTAACTGTGAAATATGCTGTGAGGCAAAACTGAAATGTACACATGTAATCTCACACTTTACCACAGAATGCCAGTGATAATCCAAGCAAGGTGCTAAATTCTGTGCTAAGTACTTTAGTAAGATCTGCTAATATATAATGGAAGCTTATAGCTAACAGGTTAGCATGTGTAACTCAACCCACGTATTAATATCTCCTTCATCAGCATCAGACGCATATAGGGGCATGGCTTAAAGTTTGAAGGCAGAGCTGTGTGTTAGAAATTATTTAAATGAGTATAACATGTTATTTTGATTCAATAATGCATTTGGAAAGCAGATTTATAAATTAGTGTGAAGCAAAGATCTATGCTACTGGAAACTATTTCACATTCCGTGTCTTTTCCCCTTCAGTGACTCGAGTTTCTGTCACCAGCCTTTTTATTGTCATTCAGTCAGAATTAACTGAATTCAGTCTTGTTTTGTCTGACTGACTGACTGACTGACTGCACTTGTACATTATTAAACAATAATAATTAACATTGTACAATATCAGAGTAAATGCTATTTCTCTCTGCTTCTCCAGCACAAGGTGACCTACAGCCATGTGATCCTGCCTGGGATCATGTGCAAGTTATGAGCCACTTGAGATGAGTGATGGAAGGAGTTAAACGTGACAGAAAGACGGTGTGATGGTCTTTAATTATCCAAAGCCATAAAAACCTCCATATTTCTCACAGTGATGAAATTAATCAGAATGACATCCCTCATGTCTCATTCAAGACTTCAATTTTATCAGTGACAGACGATTGTCATGTAATGAGTGAGCGCAAAGTGTGATTTATATAGATTGTGTAATTGTGTAAAGATGACTGTGGTGTTTACGTCTCAAGATCTGCAGCGTAATAACGGCACCAGCGAGCTGATGCTAGAACTCCAGCGGCGTCTGAGAGGACACCTGACACTAATGGACTGTAAATAACGCCAGCGCTCAACTCGTCGTGACCACAGAGAGACGAAGGAAATAAAATAAATCCGAGGAATGAGAAAAAATACTGTTTGTGTTTGGATTCATAAAATCTGATTACAAAGTTTGTACTGAAAGACTTTTGGCAATTCAATTCAAATAATACTTTTCAATAGAAGACTTTGGGTTTTTTTTTACTTCATTTACTAAGTGCTGCATTACCTCATGCTCCAGTCACCGTAGCGATAGATTTTCGATAAATCTCCAAGCACTCAGAATGATGGAGCTCTCCACATATCACGAAAATACGACGCCACTTATTAGCACCTGACAACTTATTGACCGCAAGGCACTGATTCATATTTTACTGCCAGATATGCCCACTGCTTGGCAACACTTGTTCAAATGTGTGTGGTGTGTGTGTGTGTGTAGAATAAACACTGGTCAAAATCAATCAGGATGGCCGAGAGCAGTGAAAGTAGAAGCAAGTAGAAATAAGAACAACACTTGTGTTAGACATTGCATTTCCATATCCTTTACTTTTATGAGTTTGCTCTAAAAATTCTACTTACATACAGTATTTTGCATAAATAATTTAATCTTCTTCTCCAACATCCTGTTTTCACTTAGACTGCCCCCTGCCCCCTGCTCAGAAATATACATAAAGCCATCTCCTTAAAAATTTCAGTTGCTAATTTTTGGTTTCTGTTCAGTTTGTATGGCACTTCAGTTGTACTCAGATCTATCATGTTAAGTTAATCTAGAAAGTTCTCCAGCTATATTTAACAGGGTGTGTTAATTGTTCTTTAGCCCTCATCAGGTTCAGGGCCAGTTTCTGATATAGCACTTGTTGTAATGAGTCTGTCTGTGTTTCTGTCCTGTTTCTCTCTGCTGTCTTTCCCTGTGGCTAATTGTTTGCTCCGCCCACTCTTTGGTTTCCATGGACATTAATTGTACTCATTCATCTCCTCAGGTGTGTTGTCTTTGTCTTTGATTGTCTCTGCTTTGTCATTGGTTCCTGTCAGCTATATATACTCTGTTTGTTCACTTCCCTGGTGTTGGTCGTTTTTGCATGTTGGATGTTGGTGTGCCTGTTCCTGTTTCCTGTTAGCCCTGTTTGCTGCCTTGTTCTGTCTGCCTGTCTGTTCAGCTGTTTTTTGTGTTTTGGATTAGTAAAACTTTAAAATCTGCATTTGGATCCTCACTCGCCTTTGTCCTGCACCGTAACAGAACGACCAACCACAACATGGATCCAGCAGAAATTTTGTTTTGTGTTTGTCAAGACAATTCCCCAATCGAGGAATATGTTGAGGTGTTTTTGGACCTATGTAATCGGGTGGACTTCGGCGAGAAGGAGCTGAAAGACATCTTTCGGCATGGTTTGGAGGACGGGCTGCGCTACCTAGTGCCATTGGGCCGAGAGGTAGGGCCTTTCACGGACCTGGCCAACGTAGCGTTGCTCCTGGGCGGGTCCTCCCTAACCGTGCACAGGACAGAGTCGGACACCGGCCCTAAATATTTTTTGGGGGGGGGCAGTAGACATCGGGGTCTGTGGGCTGCGGAGCCAGGCCAGCCACGGACGCCCAAGGCCCCTACGGTACCTCGGCCCGACCCAGGCCTGTGTACGCCGGTGACCGAACCCGTCCACATGGGTGCCAGACCGGAAAGCTCGGGCGAGGCCCGGGGGAACCGGCTGATCGCCAAGCTGGCAGACACCCCGATGGTGCCAGTTCGGGTGGCCGGCATCCCTACGGCACCGGCTGGAGCACCTAAGGCACCTGAAGCGCCCGAACCCGCCGACGCGCCCGAACCCGCCGACGCGCCCGAACCTGCTGAAGCACATGAACCTGCCGAAGCGCCCGAACCTGCCGAAGCGCCCGAACCTGCCGAAGCGCCCGAACCTGCCGAGACACCGGATCCGACCGAACCGACCGGGTCGATGGGACCGACCGGGTCAACCGAGCCAGCCGGACCGACCAGGTCAATGGAACCAGCCGAACCGACCAGGTCGATGGGTCCAACCGGGTCAACCAAGCCAGCCGGACCGACCGGGTCAACGGAACCAACCGGGTCAACGGAACCGACCGGGTCAACGGAACCGACCGGGCCTACCAGGTCGACAGAACCAGCCGAACCGACCGGGTTGATGGAACCAGCGAGTATGGTTGCGCCCAAGCCCCGTAGACTCTCTGTCCTGCCTGAAGGGCTTGATACCGAATGGCTCTGCCTATCTGCTCTATCAGTCCCCAGTTTTGTCTCCCTGTCTGTCAGTCTCTCCCTCTACTGTCCATCCTTATAGGTTCAAAGCGCCTCCAGCACCACCCTGGACACCAACTCTGCTCTGGTCGCTGGCTCTGCCTGCGGCACCACCCTGGCCTCCAGTCCTGCTCTGGTCGCTGACTCTGCCTGCGGTGCCACCCTGATCTCCAGTCCCGCCCTGGCCTCCTGCTCTGCCGGCTCCGCCCTGGCCTCCTGCTCTGCCGGCTCCGCCCTGGCCTCCAGCTTCGCTGGCTCTGCCCTGCCCTCTGCCGCCACATAGACCTGGCCCGCCTTCCCGCCCCCTGTTCGCCTCCGCTCCACCACCCTCCGGTTCTGCGTTGGAGTGTCTGGAATCCACTCCTAGGGGGGGGGCTCTGTAATGAGTCTGTGTGTTTCTGTCCTGTTTCTGTCTGCTGTCTTTCCCTGTGGCTAATTGTTTGCTCCGCCCACTCTTTGGTTTCCATGGACATTAATTGTACTCATTCATCTCCTCAGGTGTGTTGTCTTTTGTCTTTGATTGTCTCTGCTTTGTCATTGGTTCCTGTCAGCTATATATACTCTGTTTGTTCACTTCCCTGGTGTTGGTCGTTTTTGCATGTTGGATGTTGGTGTGCCTGTTCCTGTTTCCTGTTAGCCCTGTTTGCTGCCTTGTTCTGTCTGCCTGTCTGTTCAGCTGTTTTTTGTGTTTTGGATTAGTAAAACTTTAAAATCTGCATTTGGATCCTCACTCGCCTTTGTCCTGCACCGTAACACTTGTGCTATGAGTGTTCATAAAAAAAATAAAATAAATAATAAAAAAAGGTGGGGTCAATACTTACTGTAGAGCAAGATTAAGTTATTGCATACATACAAAATGACAGCATTTAAATTCCTAAGTGCCATATAATATATATATAGTGTATAGCTGTACTCTCTCTCTATCTCTCTATCTATCTATCTATCTATCTATATATATATAGTGGTGTGAAAAATTGTTTGCCCCTTCCTGATTTTTTTTTTTTGCACATTTTTCACACTTTAATGTTTCAGTTCATCAAACAAATTTAAATATTATTTAAAGATAACACAAGTAAACACAACATGCAGTCTTTAACATAACTGTTAAAAGATAACTTAACTGTGGTTTATCACACCAGAGTCCAATTTCTCTAGCCAAACCCAGACATGATTACTGCTACACCTAATCAAGTAATCACTTAAATAAGACCTGACTGACAAAGTGATGTAGACCAAAAGATCCTCAAAAGCTACACATCATGCTGAGATCCAAAGACATTCAGGAACAAATGAGAGAGAAAGTAATTGAGATCTATCAGTCTGGAAAAGGTTATAAAGCCATTTCTAAAGCTTTGGGACTCCAGCGAACCACAGTGAGAGCCATTATCCAAAAATGTCTAAAAACATGGAACCTTCCCAGGAGTGGCCGAATGACCAAAATTACCCCAAGACCACAGCAACGACTCATCCAAGATGTGACAAAAGACCCCACAACAACATCCAAAGAACTGCAGGCCTCACTTGCCTCAGTTAAGGTCAGTGTTCATGGCTCCACCATAAAAGCCTGGGCAAAAATGGTTCCAAGACAAAAACCGCTGCTGAGCAAAAAGAACATAAAGGCTCGTCTCACATTTGCCAGAAAACATCTTGATGATCCTCAAGATTTTGGGAAAATAATCTTTGGATTGACGAGACAAAAGTTGAACATTTTGGAAAGTGTGTGTCCCATTACATCTGGTGTAAAAAAAAAAACAAAAAAACACCGCATTTCAGAAAAAGAACATTATACCAACAGTAAAATATGGTGGCAGTAGTGTGATGGTCTGGGGCTCTTATGCTGCTTCAGGACCTGGAAGAGTTGCTGTGATAAATGGAACCATGAATTCTGCTGTCTACCAAAGAATCCTTAAGGAAATTGTGTAGCCATCTGTTCGTGACCTCAAGCTGAAGTGAACTTGGGTTCTGCAGCAGGACAATGATCCAAAACACACCAGCAATCCACCTCTGAATGGTTAAAGAAAAACAAAATGAAGACTTTGGAGTGGCCTTGTCAAAGTCCTGACCTGAATCCTATTGAGATGCTGTGGCATGATTCAGAATTTTGAGTTGCTGCATGATATATATATATATATTATAGATATCTGTATTATTAACAGAATTCACTAACTGAAATCCAGTGTTTGGACCCTGTTGTTGCTGCTCCTAGCGTTTTCGTCCAATTTTATCTGTTTTGCTTAATCTGCCAGAGACATGTTCAGGATGAAAGGTTGTGCAGTTTAAGGCATTTTTCTCCTGCTCTGTGATTATGAATTATGAAATCGAAATAAATCTTATTAGCGATCAGTAAGCAAGCATTAGCGCTAATTCCTGTACACATTTCCCTTAAAATCGGCTTGGAGGCGTCAGGCAGCTTGAGGACGTTGCTCAGTTGCTCCATTTTGCTTTGCTTACTTTACTGACTTGAATTTCCTGATAACGGAAAAAGAAATCACTATTTTGGAGTCTAAATCTGAGCAGGTCAGAGGAACAATGACATGCTGAAATCCTTCTCTGTAAGATGTTGATATCTAATTTATTGATGAAATATACAGAAGAAAGTATAGAAGTTGTTAAATCTGGTAGAATCTGACTTACTGATCAGATTCGAGGCCGTCCGTGAGGAGTTTTCTCGCTCTGACACGTCACGGTGAAACAACTTTAATCACGCTTTAAGTAGCTTTATGAATTTGAAGGATTTCACTACTACAATTCTCCTTTGTAACGTATTTAGGTGAGTCCTTAGTTTTCCTCCTAACAAGCTGAGACACATTGTGTAAACATTACAAACTATTAGTCAGACTTCACACTCAGCATTACTAATTGTTTGGATAATGTGTCCAAATGAAACAATCCCAGCAAGGACGAGCGCTCACAGGCACGCTACCTCATCACCAACCACAAACCAGGAAACCCGAGAACACTCTATGTGTCAGCGTGAATTACAAGAATACTACTTTCTGAGTGACCACAATAAAAACATTTCACATAAATGGGCTAATGTGATTAATTATTGCTGCTTGATTCTCGCACATGACACCACAGAGCTGCTGAGTTCTGCACTCTGATTGGTCAGAAGGTGTTGATTAAATCTCTCTGACAGTAGCGCAGGTTTATATTAATCCATTCGTTCTGATTCATTATTGTTTCTATTGTAACCATTCGTTCACAAGGGTGTGTACAGCACACACTCCACTGATAATAAACAGACCAAAAAAATCTTTTACATGATGACATTTTCATTAATACAAAATTATTATTGTAATACTTTAATAATGGAAGGAGTCTCCAGTATCAGCACTTTGCATTTATAATGTAGTCTTACTGACAGGATATAATCGGTACCTCTACACTATTGAACACCATCTACTGAACTTCTGACTTAAGCAGTGTTAAGCAGGACAAGCATCAGGCCACACCAGCTTACTGCAGCAGCTTTTCCCTGACACGGATCGTGAATTTCTGGCATTCCTGCCTCGCCTCTAATCTGCTTTCCTCAATTCTCACAATTAGACTAAAAACAATGCTTAATCTGCAGAGCTCAGGAGATCTCTGGCCCATTTTCTCCAACAAACAAGTAGAAAACTACACATATTCACACACAACACAAAGGTCAAAACACACTGTGTACACATCTCATTGCAGCACTGTCCAGTCCACCCTTAAAGCTTTTAACACAGCCATGACAGATCTTAATTCATTCTGCTGAAGAAGCCCTAAAAGGTTCTATGTGGAACCTTACAATGGGATTCCAGACTGAACTAAAATATAGAAAATAAATGATCTTCAAGATTCTGCATGAGTTTACTCCATAATGAGGTCTTAGATTCTTAAATTGGTTCTACTTTATAATACAGAGTCAATCTAATGTTCTCCATAGAACCTTAAAAAAGGACGACTGAAGCAAACTTAACTAAAGCACACTTAACTGAAGCAGACTTAACTAAAGCACACCTAACTGAAGCAGACTTAACTAAAGCACACCTAACTGAAGCAGACTTAACTAAAGCACACCTAACTGAAGCAGACTTAACTAAAGCACCCTTAACTAAAGCACACTTAAATGAAGCACAATTAACTGAAGCAGACTTAACTAAAGCACACTTAACTAAAGCACACTTAACAGAAGCACAATTAACTGCAGCATTGTTTTGTAGGACGCTGATGCTGAACTCAACACAAAACTTTACCTCCGTATTTACATGTAAAGAAACATTAATTGTAAAAGTTGCTGTTTTTAATATCTGCTGCGTAGCCAAGTTTTTTACAATAACAGGAATCTAACATCAGGCAGCTCATTGTTTCACACAGTCAATATAAATCTCGTAGTGAAAACAGAAATGCAGCCACAAACCGTGGCCGAGCCACGCACACCGCTGCAACGTTTCTCTCTCTCTATTCCTGTGCTGGTGGAATTATGGGTAATGACTCAGGACAAATGTTGAGCGTGGATCGGGAGCGAGCAGGATTCAGCGCCGATCCTCATCACCTCAGCCTTTATATCGATCTCATCTTGACAGCTCTGGGAAGGAAAAAAACACAAAGAACTCCTTCACCTCACCTTGCGCAATCACTCGCCACTGGTGGTTACTATAGCGACAGACGGTTCGATCCAAGCCGCAGCCTGACACTGTGAGCTAATGAAAGGTGCCGCTCGTTTCCACAAGATGTATTTATCCCCGACACTTCAACTTTAGTCCATCATGTATCAAACACTCACACAGCTGCTGTCTCTGATTATTTACTTTATTTGTTTGGATGAGATCTGATTGCTGCTGAGCTTTGGTAGGGACGCAGTCTCTTTTCTTAGACAGAAGTCCTGTAGATACAAACCTCACATACAAATCACCAAATCATCAATATATAACAAATTTGTGGAAACTCATCAGTTTTCTTCATGTCCACTATGCCTCATAATTCATTTATACAGTATAATGGGGTGTGTATCAAGCATCCTGTGTAACTGAGCAGCTTTTACACGACACACTCTCACAGTTTTCAGACTCATACAGGCTAAATATTTAGCAGGTTGCTGTTTAGTGCAGCTTTAACCAGTTTTATTGCAAGTTTATTAATACTATTTAGCATTTATTCTCAAGTCTTATAATGATACTAATGTGTTACAATGCTAGTGCATACATACCAACATACATGGCAAGCTGATTGTTACTATGGTGACCATTACATCACTTACCACAGAGCAGCTTGTTGTGACACAATTAATGTGTACATAATCATTTTATCATCATTTTTATCATCACTACAGTATTGAATCTCTGACTATGTTAAAATTCAGCTTCCATCACCTCAATGCTTGGATTTCATGTAGCCGCTAATTCTCCTGAGATATATAGCTATTCTCTTTAGACGTTTGTGCAAATAATGTTAGTTACTTCACAGACTATAAATAATAATAATAACATTTTCATTAACTTATTAACTATCGTTATCATCTGGTGTGTTTTTTCTTACAAGGTAAAATCTAGTGATGTGTCACTCGCTGGCGTACTGTATCGACTCTTTGATTCAGAATTTTGAGTCGCTGCATGTTAGGGGTCAATTCACAGAACTGAGGATTTGTTTAGGTAGTTGAACAGCAGGTTGAAATATATCTGGTTATTTTTAATTACATTAAAAAGTGTTTGTGGATATTAATAAGAGCAACATTTTTTTGAAAGTGTAATGAACTAAACTTTAAAGTTGCTAAAAATGATCCAGGAATGTTAAACGGTCTTTGGTACATGCAAGAAATGCTCAAAGGAATCTATGCTTTCAGCTGTTGTTAAATTATACTTTTCTGCAGTAATAAAGCAAATACAGGCAATATTTTGGTGAGACTAAAAAGTGAGAAAAAGTCTCAGCTCAGATAGTTACACTTGCTTCTTTTTTCTTCTTCACTATGTCAACTACCTGTAGTGACGAATTAGATTGATGTGATTTAATTTGCCAGATCATTAACAGCTACAAGACCTTAAGCCAGAGAGGAGAAAGTCATTAGCTGTTTTCTTCTACCACTTAAACAGGAGCCTCTATATTGTAGTCAGGCCAAGCACTTCCTGTGGCTGGTAATAAAGGCCACCTGGCTGTCAGGTTAACAAGGTCCAGTGAACGAGCTGTCCACAGGTATTGAGCTGGGCTAAAAGCAGCAGCGGAAACAGGTCTCTTCAGCAGCACCTGATGACGGCTGGCTACCGAGAGCTCGATAAACAATCAAACACAGAGGATGAGATGTGTTTAGGTTCACTGCTCAATTCAACTGCAAGTGTAACAAGTAGCTGACGCTTCGTTAATTTCTGGTGTTGACCGCTGGAGGATGGGCTCCGTCTCTTTTCTCTCACACACCTTCACAAGGAAGTGTTTTATTTTTGACTTCTGAATGCTGTCAAAGCAGGGCATTTCTCAAAGTCACAAGTTAACCACAGGAGCGCAAAATATGTAAAGTGTGTCACTGTGTGAAAGAGGCACGTTCACTCTCACCTCTCAGTAAAGGCAGCCGTCAAATGGACAGCCATCCATCAAAGATATTAGAACAAACTCACAAGTGTGTGCATCTTACAAATGACATTAAGAGGTCAAAAAGTTTATGGTAAGAGTCTAAAAATGTCAGTGATGTGTAACAGTCAAGGGTAAATCTTGAACTTGAAGTTTGCCCACATCTTCAGATCTTTTTTTTGTGGTTTCTCAGTGACAAAATAACTAACTTGCTATAGCTTTGTTAACAAAAATAGGAACTTGTGTTTTCATAAATAAAAAGTAGGCACATTACTGTGGTAGAGGAATAAAACACTCTGGATGTGTGGTAATTGGAAATATAATCAGTTTTTTCACACCAGCCTGTAAGACACACATACACATACACACACACAGAGTTTATTACAATGGACAATTATTACAATTATTTATTATAATGGACACATCCCCCATTAAATCCACAATACATTAGAAATGTTTAACGGGATGAATCATGGACATTTGTACAACTAAAATGATCTCCATAACTGACACAGTGTCTCCTCTGTCTGACTGGAGTTTCTATAAAATGAGATTTATGTAAACAGGTTTGTATGAGGGTCGGTTTTTTTGCCCAGCTGCTGGCTTGCTGCCCTCACAGAGCGGTGTGATGGTGATGCTTTGCTCACTTACACACAAATTTTGTGGAACCACTGCAAGTCCAAACAGGGAAGGTGTCATGAATTCAGAGCTCATTCCTTTTAGGTGACGGGAATCAGGGAGGAAAAATGATTTCTAAAGAGTGTTAAAAGGATAAGAAACATCAGGCCACACAAACAGAGAGAGAAAGAGAGAGTTTTTCACCTCCCAGGAGTTACATTTTTTTAATTGTTTAATTTCTGGAAGGTGTCCTAGCCTGCTGGTGAACACAGTTATATATGGATAGAAGAGAACTGATCTGAGATCACACACACACCCACACCCACACACACACGCTGCATGCTGTAGGGTGATTTGCTCTGATTCAGCTGCACATGTACACTTTTCAGACCTCACTATCTAATGATGTCATTAGATATAAACATTTTCCAAAAAGACTCAGATTAACACTCGGTGTGCTGTGAGTGTTGTGCTGAGACATTTTCTTTGTATGTTTCATTTTAGAATCAATGACTTAAATTCCTGTGAAGTTACCAAATATATTACACAAGAAATCACAACTCTTGTGAGACAATTTAAGCAACATTTTAGAATGAGTTGAGTAACACGCAACATAGCTGCAAGTCCCGCCCATCAGTCAAAAGAACCAATCCCTTTATTGGTAAAAATGATATCCACATAGACTGGCAGATTCTGCCAAAAACTAATATATGTTCAGAATCAACCTGGAATATATATATATATATATATATATATATATATATATATATATATATATATATATATATATACATAAAATTATTAATTGTTATTCATTTCATGAGCCAAAGTATGTGAAAGAATTCAGCTTGAGCCTGTGGAGAATTACATTACTTTTGAGCAGCATGCACTGCAGAGTGGTGGTAAAAAGGCATTAATGTTTATGTATACAGACAAAACTCATCAACTGATCGGGTCTAGTTTATTATGTGTATGAGCAAAAAAGAAAGAAGAAATTTTTAAAACGTTACATAAAACAGTGGCACTGCTTAGTGAATTCCAGACACAACCCAGGTCAGTTTGAGATCATGAGCTAGCATCAAGCTCGCAGCATCACAAACTGGGCCAAATGCTAACAGAGTAATAAACACAGTGTCACATTTCATTATAACACACAAGACCACGGGGAAGAGTTAGCATGATTTGTTGTATAATGCTAACCAGTTCCAACTAGCTCTCAAACACTTTTAGACAAAATTGTAGTTGCTGTTTTTAGGGTAAACTAATCCTTTAAGCCTCCCGTCTGCTCCTGTAGGATAGCTGCTGACTTACACGAGAGCGCCGATGATTTAGAGAAAGTCCCATGATGACAACGAGTGTAAAGTGTGTTGAGTAAAGCTCTAGTCAGCACTCAGGACTGTGTACTTATAGTGTCAGACAAATTGTAAGAATAAGACTCGAGCTGTGCACAATAAAAACCTGGAAGTCCCGGTATTTAGCTATAAAAGCACATTTCCAAGTAATTTATTTCTCTTAGAGAACAGACATTAGCCACCAAATGTGATTTTTACATTTTTTAAATGGCAAATATTTAACATCTAAAGGTTACATCTTTCCCTCTAAATATTACAAAGTGCTGAGACTAGAGACTCCATCCACATATGGTTCAGTATTGTTGTCTTACCTATGAAATAATATATACTTTAAAGCTTTACTCTTATATGCCTTACTTGCATTTATGTGCCATACTTTATCGTTAAAGGTCACTAGACCTTGGGTCTGGGTGTCGACCAACCCATTAAATTGAACGAAAGATAAAAATAATAAACTCATGACCATAAACCCAACTACTGACAAAATGTGCTCATGATGCAATTCTTCATTAGGAGAATGATAAGAATTTGCTGCTGTTATCATCTCCCATGGAGGTGAATCAAGTCTAAACTTCTACAAGTTTCACAAAATAAAATCCATTTAGTTGCAGGTTCTAACACTAGAAGATGTAGAAAAGTTTAACGGGTGAATACTTATGCAAAGCTATGTTCATGTGTTTAGTAGATGATACATGTTCAGTCCGGTTATGTTTCAGATCAGTACTGATAACTGAGAAGATGTACTGTACAGTAGGAGGAGGTGTTGATGTGATCGACTGGTTGGACCCTGGGCCGGGCGTAATGTGACCTTGTACCTGGTTTGTTTCAGGTAAAGAGGATTTGAGGATATGAGGAGTGTGGATGTGACTCACCTGCACCTCTGTGATTATCTAACGCAGTTACAGTAGCGTTACAGGTCGGAGTGTGTGGAGTGTTTTCAGCCAATGAGCTGTCACTGCGTTCACACACACACACACACACACACACACACACACACACACACACACACACAAAACACACACACACACAAACACACACACACACACTCCTCCAGCATCTCCAACACACTCCAGCGCACAGACCCGGTGAGAGCCGCTTCTTGCACCTGCTCTGCGAGAGAGCACAAGCGGACACGCGGACACGTGGACACGGGCACGATCATACACGCACCCGGCAGAGCAGGCACGACAAAAAACGTGAAAAGCTGGAGGCGGCAGTGCAGGTATCGTGGCACCGGTGAATGATCTGAAGCTCACAGACACACAGGAGGCAGACATGGACCTGACGCTGCTGCTCCGGAAGCTGGCGCTCGTCTCGTCCGTGTGCGTACTGCTGGCCGGTTGGGCGCGCGCCTGCGGTCCGGGCCGGGGCTACGGCAAGCGCAGACACCCGAAGAGACTGACGCCGCTAGCCTACAAACAGTTCATTCCTAACGTGGCGGAGAAAACGCTGGGAGCGAGCGGAAAGTACGAGGGCAAAATTACGCGCAACTCGGAGCGCTTCAAGGAACTCACACCGAACTACAACCCCGACATCATCTTCAAGGACGAGGAGAACACAAACGCAGACCGACTCATGACCCAGGTACAGGGAGGGGCGAGGGCACTTTATTAAGTTTGGATTTTGAAATGCAAAAGAGAAGTTTTTTTTTGTATCCTAAATGCAAAGTGCCAAAGGATGAACATATAAAATGTAAAAAGTGCGCACTGTGATCTATCGCCAAAAGATAAATGACTTAAACAATGAATAATTACATTTTTATACCTATAATTAAAAGAAAATCCTTTTTAGTTTTTTTTATATATTCGTTTTTAATCAGCAATTGCTTAACTGTGGAATTCAGAACCTTCCAAAGGTCAAACAGGGTAAACTTTCATCTAGGTCTAATAAATCGAATTAATTAACTGAATTAAAATTAGGCAAAACTGCTGTCAATATTATCGAAATATTTCAAACCTATATTAAACACGGTGCAACTTCATGCTATTTTGTCTCAATCTAATGATTCCAGAAAACAAACATGATGAATAATAAATAATAATCATGATCTGAGCTGTGATCATAAGAACACTATGTTTGAAATCATATATTAAACACAGGAGATTTTAAGTGCACGTTATAATCTGTGATAAAGTTTCATATCGATATATAAACATTTTGTCCATATGCAGGTTTGTTCAGGTAACGATGACGCATCCATCATAACGAGCTGCGCCTGAGATAGGTACGAATCACAGGACAGTTACGGGTTATTGCGTAACTTGGCCAGTATCAGATGTGACCAGTTCTCTCTCTGGTCTGGAAATCGTTTCTTCGTGTGAATAACATCAGTGTGTTGTGTTTACACTGCAGAATTTAAAGCATGTCTGTGTGTTTGTTTTCTGTTTATCTGTTTAAACATTTATATAGAACATTGAGAATAAGATATATAGGACTATGATAAATTATGGACCAGTTGAACCTCATCCATCATTGATAAAACAACTGGAACTGTAAAATTATAATAACACAGCGAAGAACTAGTCAGTCTTGAGGATGGAGAGTTACTGAATGCAACTGTAAGAAGAAAAATCAACATAAGATTATTG
The DNA here is from genome assembly GCF_030014155.1 of Tachysurus vachellii. Lineage (NCBI taxonomy): Eukaryota > Metazoa > Chordata > Actinopteri > Siluriformes > Bagridae > Tachysurus > Tachysurus vachellii. Next base: position 13,102,347 of record NC_083460.1, read on the forward strand.
AAATTAAAACACTGCACTTCTGAGTAGGAATGCAAAGTACATCAGTGTGAATAAAAATATAACGTGATCTAAACCAAAAAAAAACAGATATTGAAATGATGCGACGGCTACTAAATCTTCAGCCCCAGGACTGAGATCATGCAATATAAAAAAAGACAAAATAGTCCAGGATTTTACTTTCATAGAGGTCTGAAGAATCAGCCAGAACTGCACAGGAAAAAGGGAGATTCATTCATTCATTCATTCATCCATCCATCTTAAGTAACTGTTAGTGCTGCTGTGGTTTAAATTCAGCTACTAATATACACAGGGAATAAACTAAGGGCTCTTGAATATGAAGTGATGTCCAGTAATGAGCCACTTTCCTGTCTCTGATCCTGTCCTCTAGACCCTAAAAAGGTTATTAAATATAATTTGCTAAAAGGGATAGGGGCAGTCAGTGGGATTTAAGTGCACTTGATGCTATTTGAGCAATTACCCCAATACAAGTGCTCTTGATAGGGTATAAAATCAGTGTGTTTCTGCACTTGGAAGTTTCCAATATGTCCAGTAGTCAGGCATTTGTTTTCCTCAGCCGTAATCCATACATATTAGGTATAAATCGATCATTTTTACAGTCACGCGGTGTGGAAAAGATCCAGTTGGCTGCCATTTTAAGATTTAGCTTATTTAACTTACTCTAAGTTATTGATCAGACTCTCCATATGTGGCACATAACCAATGCTACACTTACCCCAATAAACCCAGGGCTCAAGGTGTAATTACTGTACAATACAACTGCTTACAGAGTTCTATTAAAAACAAGACATGTTGGAGTCAGTGCACTGGGCCATGAACTCCGGCGCTAATTACGTGAAAAACAATTTATAATTTTACTTTTTTTGGGAACTTTGCCAGAGCTGTTGTTAACCGACTCTCTTTTCATACTGCATTAATCAACTTGATATGAGAGCAGATCAATAACCTTCTGCTCAGAGTGTACTCACAGCAGATCGAGTTGACACGCCGTCTCCGTCTCTGTCTCTCACAGCGATGTAAAGACAAGCTGAACTCATTGGCCATCTCAGTCATGAACCAGTGGCCCGGGGTGAAGCTGCGTGTCACAGAGGCCTGGGATGAGGACGGCAACCATTTCGAAGAGTCTTTACACTATGAGGGCCGAGCAGTGGACATTACGACCTCAGACAGAGACAAGAGCAAATACGGAATGTTGTCGAGACTTGCCGTGGAAGCCGGATTCGACTGGGTTTATTACGAATCCAAAGCACACATACACTGCTCTGTCAAAGCAGGTGAGCAACAACTCATCTTTACCTGCTCATTTCTCTTAATATACTGGAAATGTGTCAAATTGTCTTTAATTTTTAAAATAATAGGCATAATTACAAAGTTTAAATGAAACAACACCACAATTTTCCAATAAAATCCCTAAAATATTCAGAATGGTGTTAAAAATGTTGGTACAGTATCATCTTTATAATGTCCACCATAGGAGAAGTTAAATGTATTCTACCACATGCCGTTTAAAAAATAAGCTCCACAGTGACATGTAGTCTGTGTTTACAGATAGACAGGAAATCTCACATTTCCTAAACTGCATCACTGAAGGCATGGATGAGACGTAATGTAGAAATCATCACAAGTTTTTACTAAATGTTCATTCAAAAATTGCATTTGACAAAATTTAGGAGTAACACTCACGTTTATACTGCAGCCGAACATAAAATGTAGGTATTTATTTTGAATCAATAAAACTGATTTCAAATGAATTCAGTTTTTAAAATAATATTGTTAAAACAAGAACGATATCAGTCACTAATCAAACTCATGTCTGAGATATTTCTAGGGATTCTGTTAGTGATATATATATGAAACTTTTCAATGTTTATAAGTCACTGTACAGAGGAAGAAGAATAAAACGGAAGCAAAAAATGATTATAATTTTATATATATATTATATATATATTATAAATTATTATAGAATTTAAACAATACCAAAAAAAATAAAAAGGAGAGAAAGAAAGCCTGATGTCTGATGTGCAGGTTCGATCATGTTGGTGTTGCTGAACGATACGGAAGTTTAAAGAAAACAGATTTACGATTTCTTTTATACTGTTTTTGGAGTATGAAAGCGTTTTGTTTTTTTGATGTTTATTCCTCACTGTCCGCTTGGCAGCTCGAGCGACTGGCTTCATTCCTGCTTGTGCATTCACAGAGAGAATCGGGGATTAAGGCACAGATTTCTGGTGTGTGTCAATCAACACACATCTGCTAGGCGATTATAATACAAATGCCTGGCATGAGGCCTGTTTGCTCTGAGCTGTGTATTGCAGTCAGTGTGAGTTTGGAGTGTGTGTGTGGGTTTGTGTGTGTGTGCACCTGAGCAAACAGTCACACAAGACTTTTGAAACAAACACCTAAATAAACGAGCTGGGACGAAGCCGTAGCAGCCTGCAGACTCCATTAGAATGACAAAACGCCTCCTGCTTTTCAATTAGCTCTTCATCAGCAGCCACTGCGTTTCACAACACAAACATTTACATCACAACTGTTCATTGTGCTGCAATAATACACCTGACCCGAGCCGACACCACGAGATTGTAAAAAGATCCAGTGTCTCTCTCTATCAGTAATAAGCCACTCTTATGGAGCCAAACAGCTATAAACACAGTTGCTCAACAGCTCTTAGCTAAATTTGCTTATTATATTGCTTTTTTCCCCTCACCAGAAAATTCTGTGGCAGCTAAATCTGGTGGCTGCTTTCCAGGCTCTGCGCTGGTTTACCTCTCAGATGGAAGAACGAAGCCTGTCAAGGATCTGAAGGAAGGTGAAAAGGTTCTTGCAGCAGATGAGCTGGGAAACATTGTGTACAGCGACTTCATTGCCTTCCTGGACCGGGACGTGACCCTGCACCGGACATTCCTTGTGCTCGAGACACAGAAGCCAAATGTGACTCTGAGGCTCACGGCGGCACACCTGGTGTTCGTCCGGGACGATTCGGCTGCCTCAGGGATGGTGGCAAAGTTTGCGAGTGAAGTGAAACCAGGGCAGGAGGTGTTTGTGTGGGAAGGACAAGGACGTCTGAGTAGCGCGAGTGTAGAGCGAGTTTCTGTGGTGGAGGACAGAGGCACGTATGCACCGCTCACAGCACACGGGACCATTGTGGTGGACGGTGTTCTAGCATCATGCTACGCTGCTGTGGAGGCACACCGCTGGGCGCACTGGGCTTTTGCGCCATTCCGCCTGAGTCACACTCTCACGCCGACCTTGTGGTGGCGTTGGATGATACCGGATTCAAATGCTACCTCGCAGCAAGATGGGATTCACTGGTATCCCAAGATGCTGCTGCATGTTGGAATGTGGCTGTTGGGCCAAGACTCTTTCCACCCACTCGGGATTTCAAACTCAAGCTGAGACTCAAACAACTTACAGGAAGGTTTTAGTGCAAAATGCATTTTCTATGAATGAAAGCTAACAGACACCAATTAGCATGGTGTGCTTGGGATAATCGGTGGCTGTTCACTTCAAAGGCCCAGTCATTCTAGCTTTGCCACAGTCAATCGTATCACGCCGCAGATTCGTGAGTCATTTTCTCTGGTGATGTGTGACATGCTAATTTAAAGCACTGCTAACTAGCAGAACAACATCTGAAGGAATGTTCCTTCATATTTTCTGCGCAAAACATTGGATGTGCTAATTTTATCAGGCATGATTGATAGTTTATTTCAATTTTCCAGCCGTTTTTTCGTTGCATTTTATTCCTAAAATACCAGGTGGACAAACCCCATAGATTCAAACCAACTCTCAGTGGACAGTAAAATTCTGTACTATGAAATTATCTGAACTGGATTTCTACAGTTAGCAAAATTAAAATCCTCCTATATACAAATTCAAGGTTAAACTGCTCCAAAAGAGACAACAGTTTTCAGATCAGAAAAAGTCCTAGTATCTTTATATGATGCCCTACAACTGGGTTCCCTGATCAGAACAAGGTTCCATTGTTACTTTTTAAAGGTTAAATTCTTTTTTTAATTTTTTAAAGGTTCTATTAGGGTACCAGGAGATTTCAGGGGTTAAAGATTCTATTAGGTTACCAGGAGAGTTCAGGGGTTATACAAGGATTATTCAACAGGTGTTTTTTTGTAAGAGTGTTCTTCAGTTGTCCGTCTGATAGTTCTGCATTGAACCCATCAACAGAGAGTTCACTTATCAGACAGCGTTCCAAGTTGAACCACTTTATGAGTATTAGAATGTTAAAATATCCAATGAGCCATTAATAAAGCCTCCAAGAACCATGTACCAGGTACCAAGGGTTCTGTAGAGATTCTGAGCTTCTCACTGGGGCCCTTTCTGTTGTAGGGGTCTAGAGAGAACCTTAAGGGTTTCCTTAGAACTTCTCAGTGACATGCCCGTTCCTCAAACTTCTAGTGGGACTGTGGCTGTATTCAGTGTTAGCATTAGTATTAGCATAGTGGACTGAAATGTTCTACTCAGTGGCATTAACTTAAAGAAATGGTTTTGGAGGGAAAATAAATCAGTTTTACACAGACATCATATTTACCTCACATGTTATCAACTACAAGATATGTTAGACATGCTAGTCAGGATAATGGACACGTATGCACACAAGATAGCACCGTTTATGCTGCAGACTGAATAATCACCACACATTTATCTAAAACTGTGTTACGTAACTGGACTGTTGTGTGTTGGTGTTGAGCTAATTGGTATGTATAAACGTCCATTACTTGTTAGCAACCTTAGCCTAACAGTCGGAAGCAAAATTACAGACACTTGAGGAAACGTGTTCTAAAAATTGCTGTTGATTTAATTTTTCTCCTTGAATCACTTCCTTAGTGATTTAAGAATCCTGATAACGTGTTTTGTTCTATAATTTATTTGTATTTTGGATTATTCCAAACTGTAACAATGGGATATGGGATTCACAGAGATGAAGTGAGATTGAGGAGACATAAAATTTCTCAGAACCCTGACAGACTGCTCTATTTTACCGGATAGTCCGACACTCATAAATTATATTTTTCTACACAGATTTGTATATTAGATTTTTTTGACGGATCTAAACTATTTACTGAATCACATTTCGTTATTTGAAATAGTGAGAGATATAAAACGTCTTCACTGTATTTAAGAAATAGAGTGTGCATTTGTTTTATTTTTAATGTATATTTACACAAGTAACTGATTTTTTTTTTTCATTTCATGTGTACAAAAAATGTAAAAATAAACTATGCTAATGAGGATTCTCTGTCTGATTTCACTAAAGTAAATGGCTCAGTTCTATACATGTTAAATAAGTGTTGTTTTTTTTAAGATCTGATGATTGGCTGGAGTCACTAAACCTGTCCCATCATGTACCAATGGCCAAAAGGGGCGGGGCTTTAACAACATAAAAATAATGAATTAGATCATTGTCATTAATTTACTGATGTTTTTTTCCTTCTTTGGTAATAGTTTAATGCGAGTTAAATGTGAATTATTTAAACTGAAATCTCAGCGATCTGAGCTCTTGTTTAAAGACATAATTACTGAGTTTTTCAATAAATTACTTATGTGTGTCGTTAATTAATGCTCAACGGCTGATTTGTTTCCTCACGACGCCGTAAAAATCCAGAATTCAGGCGTAGACGTCAACTGGTGTGATAATGGGGAACTGCGACATCTGGTGGCTGATATTGTAAATGCATTAAACCATATACAGAATACATCATTCCTACATCTTTCAACAGATGGCGAAAAACCCGACAAATCATTTCCCCTAACTTCTCAACCTTTTGCTGATTCTGTTAACAATACCTTCAATAAAAGTCTAACACAATAAAAACAATAAACATTAACACAGTGTTATTGCAGGTGATCTGACCCCACTGTGAATACTAGCTACTGCTCACTGCTCCAGACATCTCCATTAGTTCACTTAACACTTAAGAGTTCTTCAGCTGTCCCTCGGAAGGAATTTTTTTTATATTTTTTAGTCAGAATGGGTTCCAATAAAACCTTTTATTCCTTCGAAGTAGACAACAAGAACCCACAATGATCTAATAAAGAAGCTCTATATTAAACCACAGAAAGTTCCTTAAGGGTTCACTGGATAATTCATAGTGATCTCTGGAGGAAGGCTCAAATAGTTTCTACTACCAGATCAATTCGTTTCATAAACCAAGAACCGTTAACTAAGAAAAGGACCTGTAAGCAGTCATGCCTGAACCCCCTAACCCTGCAGAGAACTCTTAATGGTTCTTAATAGAACCTGCAACAGACAATGCAATGTCAGAAAAAGTCCTGGCAAGATGCCCTTCAACAGGGATCTCTGTTAAGAAAAAGGTTCAATTCATTCGTTTAAAAGGTAAAAAGGTTATTCTAGTGTACCAGGAGAGTTCATTGGTTATACAAGATGTATGTAATGGTAGTTGGATAATAAATGTACGCAATGAACGCTTAATAAAAACTCCATGAACCATTCACCAGGTACCAAGGGATGTGTAGAGATTCTGAGCTACTCCTTGGAGCCCTTTCTGTTTTAGGGGTCTAGAGAGCCTTAGAGGTTTAAAATCTCTGTTACTCACCTAGACATAAAGCTGTCAGAGGAGTTAGTGTGTGTGTAAAGCAGTTTGGGCTCTTCGGCACAAAGCCATCGCTGAGTGATGCAGACATACAGGAGTAAACATTGCTTTTTTCTCACTCTATCTCTCTCAATCACACAAACACACACACACACACACACACACACACACACACACACACACACACACACACACACACACACACACACACACACACACATGACCTCATGCTCATAGGGTGAAACCCAAATTGCTTAATGAGCAGTGTAAGGAATGGAGCTTTAAACACTGTTGCAACACAGATCGACATTCCAGCGGCACTGTGCTTTAGAGTCGAGCCACTGTTGACTCTGTGTGGTTCAGACATGCTGGAGGACACAAAAGCAGGAGAGAGAAGATGGTGAGACGACCTGCAGCACAAAAAAACCTGCGGAGAAAACATTCCAAGGCAGGAGGAAAACAAACTGGGCCCTAATCCCTTCACCGGCCCGCACTGGGCCGGATTAGAATAGTACCACTCTGGGTAAATGTTGACATTCCGCAGGGTGAGGGGCTTCGGAGTCTTGGAAAATATTTCAAAAAGAAATGTCTGATCCGTAAACAAACAAGCCGGAGCACAAGAATCAGGTATGTTAGATTTAAGAAGCAGTGAACCTGCAGGTTTTTTGCTTATACAATCAGAAACCAGTGATATATTACTGAGACAGACTGCATGAGTGTGTGTGTGTGTGTGTGAGTAAGCGAGAGAGAGAGAGAGAGAGAGAGAGATACAGTGAAATCATTAGTGAGATACCACAGCAAGAATTATGTATTTTAAATATACAAAATCACACCTTTCATCCATTTATGGTTCCGTTTTAAATGGTTTAAAACAAGTTACTTCCTGTTTCTCACTTATGTTACTGCAGCTATAAACACTTGTTTTTTCACCAGCCTCTTGTTTCTCTCATGTTACTGAGAAACCGCAAAGAAGTGCAAACTCCAGCTTTACCTCAGCTTTTTTTTTATTTTCTATTAAAGAAACTGATGCCCAATGACACCTGAGATAGGCACAGGCTCCCCGTGATCCGAGATAGTTTGGATAAGCGGTAGAAAATGAGTGAGTGAGTATTAAAGAAATTATATATAATTAGGATACTGAAAGTATTTGTGAATTCACCTTATTTATACACAAGACATAATTCATAAAAATTATTTTAAAACTGACGATCAGACACAACGGGGTGCATGGTGGCTTAGTGGTTAGCACATTTGCCTCACACCTCCAGGGTTGGGGGTTCGATTCCCGCCTCCACCTTGTGTGTGTGGAGTTTGCATGTTCTCCCCGTGCCTCGGGGGTTTCCTCCGAGTACTCCAGTTTCCTCCCCTGGTCCAAAGACATGCATGGTAGGTTGATTGGCATCTCTGGAAAAATTGTCTGTAGAGTGTGATTGCGTGAGTGAATGAGAGTGTGTGTGCCCCGTGACGGGTTGGCACTCCATCCAGGGTGTATCCTGCCTTGATGCCCGATGACGCCTGAGATAGGCACAGGCTCCCCGTGACCCGAGGTAGTTAGGATAAGTGGTAGAAAATGAGTGAGTGAGTGAGTGAGCGATCAGACACAACGATTTTTACTGACGTCGATTGACAGATCAGACACTAGGTGGCGACATTTTCCAGAAAATGCGACTGAATTTAATTATTCATTCATTCATTCATCTTCTACCGCTTATCCGAACTACCTCGGGTCACGGGGAGCCTGTGCCTTGAATTTAATTAAAGGGAGTTAAATTAGTAAATTTAGGAAAATACATTTAAGCCGTTTATTGTCACATTTCTAGTGCGTAACACTGAAACCAACACATTTAACACTAACTAACCCCCTTCTGATTTATATGTAACACTTAACAGCACAATACATTTTATTCAAAACACACACCAAAAAAACCTGTTTATCTATAAATTGCATAATTGCATAGAAGCAGCAGAAGGTTCATCAGATCCCAGAAAGCTTTAGATACCTTAATTTGCCTATAAAGCTGTTCTTCTCTTCTATGATGGTGTTTCTCAGTGAAATGTTATTACTGAGATGGTTCTGTTGGTTCTGATCCACAGTGTCTGGTTCTGTGCTCATCATGAAACAGAGATCCTGTAAACAGACAGAGAAGAGCAATAAACAAGGAAAGAAAAGTTCTGGTCAAAAATTAAATGATTTTTTCCCCCATTTAACGAAATGGAGTTTAGTAGTTTAAAAAACACTATTATTTGTTTGTTTGTTGTTTAAATATGTATGGAATAAAATAAACTTTATATATTGTACTTTTCACACATTGAAATAAAAATATTTTAAAAAGAGAAAAACATTAGAAGAAACAGGTAAATGAGTAAAAATGAAGAAAATAAATAGAAAGTAACTGTAAAATATAAACAAATGAGTGATCAAGGTAAACTTGGTAAAGCAGGGTTCCACAAATAGAAAAAAGGTTAAAAAAATGTAGAAGATAATTACGCAAATAAATAAATGAAAATTTAATTAGATGTTAAGCTCAAAACAGAAATGTAATACAGCGCTGAATCATATAAGTTTATTTTTTAATAATTAATGATGTACAGTATCTTATCTGTGATGTTTGTATTTAAAAGTGTAAATATGAACATAAAAATAATCACCATTGAGCAGGTGAGGTGGAAATCTGGATCTCGCTCACACACACACACACACACACGCGCACACACACACACACACACACACACACACACACACACACACACACACACACACACACACATCCCTCTATGTCTGTGTATCTGATTGGATGTGTATCTGTATCTGTATCTGTGTGTGCGTGCGTGTGTGTGTGTGTGCACTTAGTCAGCGTCATTAGCGTTAGTGGAAGTGTCAGTGGTGTAATATGTGTGTGCTCATTAGACACCGCTGAGGCGCAGTGTAGCGTGTAATGGACCATCGCTTTAACAATCTGGCTGTGAAGCTGTTCACTTCCTGTACTATAGCGGCCCTGTGATAAACCCAGTGCTGCAGAGACGCTGTACACTCGCCCCGGCCCCGCACCATATGCTCTGTTAAACACGGTCATGTGACCCACTGCACAGCAATCATGCGCGCACACACACACACACACACACACACACATACACGGGAGTGGGGGCAGCATTAAAACGACTTCATGTCAACTCTAATTAACTATTAAAATAAAACATTGTGTGTGTGTGTGTGTGTGTGTGTGTGTGTGTGTCTGTGTGTGTGTGTGGGTGTGTCTTCCTTATGGAGCTATAAGGGTCTCCAAAAAACAATCCAAATACATTCAAATAAATAGGAATAAACAAATAGCTAAATGTTGTATTATTCTATTTTTTAAAATCCAATACAAGTTAAAAATAAAAAAATAAAAAAAGAAACATTAATATGGTAATACAATTTGTAATCAAAATAAAATAGGCACTCATCATCAGTTTCATTTTACTTTTTTTTTTTAGTTTTTATTGCAGTTCCTACATATATATAATTACGTGTCTTATTATTAACTTTTATAATTAATAAAATATTTCTCTTGTGATTATATTATTCTGAATTACAAAAAAAGAAAACATTTATTTATTTGAATGAATTGCATTTAATACTAGAACAATATAGATACTATATAAATAAAGCAGAAGCTTACAAATTTAAGTGTGATATAATGAATAATTAACTATTTTCATTGCTAATGTAAATATTATCTTATTAATGAATAAGTGAACCTGCAAGTTTTTTGCAGATTAATATCTGTATCATTCTTAATAAACAGGTGAGCTTTCTATTGTTACATTCTTACTACACTGACCTCATACCTGACACCTACAGTACCTTATACCTAATACACCATAGGTCTAGGATGGTAAATGCTTACTGCTAATTTTTATTGTTTACTGTTTAAATTCTTTCTTCACTACCTATGCACCTTGGTCCGTAGTAACGGCATTTCATTCTTTTGTATACTTTGTATGTGGAAGAATGACAATAATGCTTGAGTTGAGCTGAGTTCAGTTGAGTTGAGTTCAGTTGAGTTAGCATGAATGTATTTACAAATTCATGCCTGTTCAAAAATGTTCACATTTTTAATGAGGATAAAGGTGTAGAAATATTCCTTGTCCATTTATAGTCATTTCTTGGTCAAACCATTATTTGACAGTCATTAGTTTTACTAGCCTTTACAGAGCATGTTTAATGATTTATCAGTGATGTTGAGTTTTTTCTCCTGTGTAATGAGCCCTGATCAATAACACTCCACACACCGCCCTCTAGTGGAGACAGAGCCGAGAACACCACTATTTTCACAACAGACGAATCGTTTTTATTCATTTTGCTCAATTCTTAGTGTTACTTCTTTTATATAAGGTTAGTTAACATTATATGCACAAATAAAAATACATGAAAAGCTGCTTACATGTGTTTTTTAAAAGCCATTTAGGAGCCACTAGAGGAGCAGTGGAGTAAAAATAAATAAATAAATAAATAAATAAATAAATAAATAAATCATTGACAATGTGTTGACATGAGAAGGCTGTAACTCAGACTGCCACTGCTTGAGGGCATGTGTTGATGTGTGCATATGTGTGAGTGTGTGTGTGTGTGTGTGTGTGTGTGTGTGTGTGTGCACGTTAGCATGGAGGCATCGCTACACTACGGCTCCATATGAAGTCTCTTGACAGCTCGACTGTGACAGAAACACACCCAAGCAAAGAGCCCATGCAAAGGGAGATCTAACCAGGGGTGTGTGTGTGTGTGTGTGAGAGAGAGAGAGTCAGAGAGAGAGAGATCATTCAGCACATAGACAGGTACCATAGATACCCATTTGTGCTTCACCTGAAACAGTTTTCCCCCTCTATTTAAATATTTACCACCAGTTTCTTTCCCGTCCAGCGTTACATATGTCTTGTGCTACCATGGTAACAGCCATTTATAACGCACCTATCATTTAGTCTTCGTAATTCACTACAGATTGAGGATTCAGGATGACCTAGAGGACCTGAAACCTTCAGACGGACTCCAGCAGCTCTGAAAAGAAAGCCCTTCAACAGACACAGGGACAACAGCCTGACCGAGAGACAGACACACACACATTCACATACACACACACAAACACACACACAATGACCACCCGCTCGACTGCTCGTCTGTCCATGCTGGCAAGAAGCGGGCACTGTCCATCTGGCCTGGTCCAGCGAGCTCACGCAGACGTGACCGATTTAGTTTGCCCTTCTGCCGTCTGGTGATGTTTTAATACAGGCGGGATGTGTGTGTGTGTTTGTGTGTGTGTGTACGTGTGTTTGTGTTTAACCAAAAATATTTTTGGATCCTGATGATTCCACAAATAAAAAACATATTACCCAGGAAAAGACAGAAAAGGTGAATACTTTTAGCCACATTTACAACTAAAGAACTATGAATATTGACCAGTATGTCTCACACCCATTTCCTGGGTAAATTAATATACGTAGCAGGTTCTGGATTTGCATACTGCAACATACTGGCTTATATGTTTGCCATCACAGTAATGCACAGTTACATCAGCTATAAAGACCTATTTCCACACCGGTCTCTCTTTATTCTCTCAATAACACGCAGCTCGTCACTGAGAAATTGCAATTATCCTCTGTTCTGAAGATGCGGGAAAACAAAGTTTCAGCTTTACCACTGAAGACTCCTTCCTCACATCATACACATACCTCCTTCAAAAAAAAACTTCAAATATTAATGCTTTTTTATTAACTTTTATGTGGATGGTCCGATGAACAAGTTGTTTCTATAGAAACGATAAGTTTATATTACATTGTACATTATCATCTATATAACACATCTAAATTATATATAACATACTTATCTGCATTCCTCCCCATTCATTGCACATTGTACAGATCTGTTTTTATTCTTATTTTTTTGTACTTATCCTCATTTTCAAGATTCATATATCTATGTTTATTATCCTTGTATATACTGTATATATCCTATTATCCTCTTATTGTGCCTACATTTTACATTTTAATTTCTATTGTATTTCTTCTCACTACAAGAACAGTCTTAAAACACATTTCACTCAATTTCACTACGTCATACCAGGTATGTTTATGTATGTGACAAATAAAATTTGAATTTGAAGTTATCAGAGAGAGTGCATTAATATAACCCTGCGCTACAATTAAGGCTGCTGCTCAAGAGAATTTATCAACACCTGACCAATCAGAGCCCAGAACTCAACAGGGCTCAAATCAAGTGGTTTGGGATAAATGGTTAGGGAATTTTCAAATTTTTTAAAAAACAAAAGTGAACACTCCAACATGTGCTCCTCAGTAAACAGTCAGCGCCTCTTTATCAGCATGTCTCTTTGTTTACTAAGCGTGATGGTCTAGCGGCTCGGCTCTGACATGCCAGCGGGAGACGGCGAGAAAGACGACAAGCAATAAACACGCTGCCTCTTCACCGTCACAACGGGGTTCGGATCAAAATAAACACACAAAAGACACACACGGCTAAGAGGCACACGGCGTAAGACAAGCGCATACACACGCACTCACAAAGCCATGCCTCATCTCCACAGGCTGGGATGGAGCTCCTAGTGTGTGTGAGGCATCCAGGGCCGAGTGAAGGTCATGACTCTGGAGTTCTCGCTCAGCTGAGCTGGACACGTCCAACTCACCACCACGTCTTCATCCTGAGAAGCAGAAAATCACACAGGGATCAACTGTTAATGTCATTGACAATCAAGGAAAGTTTACAGCCTCCAGTTTAGCATGGTGGACTAACTATATGAACATAGTTCAGACGTGTCGCATATCTCAAACATAGCTGAAATTTAAACAAATCACCAATTTCAGCTGTAATCTCAAACACACAATGTGTTAGGTGCAGGTTTTGAACAGAACCCTGGTGTGTTCTCTAACTGGTGGGATCTTTAGGCTGTGAGCAAGGCTGGTTTGAGTCAGAAACTGAATCCACTCACTTGTAAGACGTGAATTAAAAACACTGTTTTGGGTTGCAGATTATTTATTTTCTTGGTATACGTGAGCTGCTAAAACGACTTAATGGACAGAGCTTTATTACCATGTGTTCTGGAGAACTAGCTTAAGTTGTTTTTATGATCTCTACACACACTTGTGTGTTTTACTATACGTTGCCGTATTTTTGACAAACGAATGAAAGAGTTTTATGAGGACGTATGCCATAAACACACATTTTGTTTTTTAGTTTCATTATTTGAAGTGTAAAACAAAACCAAATAGCATGCAAATAAAAAAAGAACCATTTTCACTCTGATTCTGACTCAACAAACAGAATAAGATCTGTAAAAGTGTCCTCAAGGATTACTTACACTGCATGATGAAATGTATCTTTAGTGAGATTTTGAATAAATGGTCAGCAGGTAGGCTGTAAAATGAAGTGGTCTCAGTACAAAGACCTGAGGAACCACTTTGTTGAACAAAAGAGGATTTTTACACATCATTAGGTCAATCATCAACTGAACTTGATGCTAAAGACGTTAACAAATAACAAAAGCGTATATCAGTTCAGCATGTTATGCCACATCCCACAGCACCAATCGTTTATCTAAAACATGGACAGGTTTTTCTTCTTCAGCATTTAGGCTTTAAGTTGTACATTAGAAGATTTGGATAATATAATTCATGAGAGTTCTGAACATTTTTACCACAGATTTTTGTTCTCAAGGGTGTGGAGGATAACAGGAGGTGAATCAGTAAATGGTGCACGATAAATGGATCAATCCCCCACACGCTGCTCTCTATTACACCGGTTCCAGGTTGCAGAGCTTTAAATGGAGTGACAACGCTCCTCTAATTCCCTGTCTGCCATCACTCCTGCTTTGTGTCCTGTGTTAGCGAAAACGCTATCATTCCTGACGCAAAAATAATTAATTCCTGCTTATCTGGAGAGGAGCTCTTCAAGCCAAATCCTCCTAACTGGCAACTCTTTATTCACAGGTGGAACTGACACACACACACTTTCGCTCTCTTGCTCTCTCCCTCTCTCTCTCACACACACGCACACACAGAGAAAAGATTAATTGCATGTCTTTAGGGGATGACTGCTATTGGAGAACACCTGAAAGATCTCTGACGGAGGAGAGAGCGAGAGAGATAAGATTGTCAGTGAGAACACAGCAGCTCCCCGATTGCGCCTGCAGAGGGCATTCACCATTGATCCTGCTGTCTCCGCTGCTTTCTCTTTTTCCTCTATTAAGACTGACACTGTGTTATCTTCATCGCTGAGTGCCCGAGCTCTGCCTCAGCTCCCAAAAGAGAGGAGGAGGAGGAACAAGATCACAGAAAAACAATACAGCTACACAACAAAAGCTGAGCAGCTTCAGCAAAAGGAGTGTTTGTATGAGGAAGAAAAAGAAGGGATGAAGACACACAGGACTGTAGGGGTCACTCTGTCTTTTCAAAGAAAAAAAAATGCAAATGTAATATACAAGCCACTGTTTGTGGTGCAGTTAGAGTGAAAGAGTGGGGGATGTGGTAGCTCAGTGGTTAAGGTGTTGGGCTACTGATCGGAGGTCATGGGTTCGAACCCCAGGTCCACCAAGCTGCCACTGCTGGGCCCCTGAGCAAGGCCCTTAACCCTTAGTTGCTCAGTTGTAAGTCACTCTGGATAAGGGTGTCTGCTAAATGCCGTAAATGTAAATAATCAGCGATTCCTGAAGCATTTTATGTCTCTTACACCTCAAAATTTCAGTATTTTTTTAAACTGTTAGCAAAACAATAGCATATTAGAGTGAGGGTGTCAATTTAATCGTCTGCTACTGTCAGAGCTGTTGTTAGAAAGATTTCGGACCAATCAGAAGGTTTTTATCCCCGTCCCTTCCTGAAAAAATGTGTTCAATTATACATACAAGTGTGAAACCAAACCAAATGACCCCCATGTTTGGATTTTGCTCTGATTCTAACTCATTAAAAGTTTAAAGGAGCTCAGAAAGTGGGTTGTGAAGGCCATGGGTAAGATTACCTCCTTCAGCATCATCCTCTTCCTCTTCCCATCTTTCTTTACCTGAAAGCTCACCAGTCCACGTTGTGCCAAGGTGCTTCATATCTGAATGTCTCAGAACGTCGTCTTTGTCCTATGTATGAAAATTCACTTGAATCTGTAACTGAGGCTTGGATTCGGATACAGGCAGCACGATCATATCCTGCAAGCCAGAATAAAAGCCTGATGTGCAGGTGTGAATCTCAAGCTCGGAATATTTGAAGAGATGTGGGACTTAAAGAACCGGAGGTTCTGGGAGCAGACCCAAACCTGTAGGTGAGGCTTAGTAGGAAATTCGCTTTTCCTCTTCCTGCTGTGTAAGAGTCTTCTGTGAACCTTTATTTAATGATCTGCTCTATCATATGCTTTGGTTCCTCCAAACAAAGCCAGTACCACTCAGATACACCTTCCTCCTCCTCATCATCATTAAAATAGACACATTCCAAACGCTCCCACTGTAGCTGCAAAGATGATCAGGGAAAAAGAATAAAGGTATCATTTAATGTGTTATGGCTCAGAGATGATGAGATTTATTTACACTACAGAGACGATGACCCTGAGGAGTAGAAGTGAAATCCCTGAATCTTCATTAGATGAGACACTTCTGGTTGAGGTGTAGAGAAAGGCTTACGTTGATAACTCAGCGATTGATGGACTGATTAAGTGATTGATTGAGTGATTGATTGATTGAGGTGTGAATCTGTGAAAGAGCTCTGACAGTACTTATTGATCCGAGCCACTCTGCTTTGTCTGAGCTAATCATCAAATGTAATGAACAGCTTTCTGAGAGGAGCCTCGACCTTGAGCTCAAAGAGAGAGAGAGAGAGAGAGAGAGAGAGAGAGAGAGAGAGAGAGAGAGAGAGAGAGAGAGAAAGGCAGCCAAAAAAGAGCAATCAAAACATAAAGAGCAGGGTGAAAGAGAGATGTTGTTCAGCTTATCAGCCAGGTGCTGAGTTCTCAATTTTCAAAGCTCAATCACGGTGACAAATAATTACACTGTTCAAACAGCGGAAGAGAGAGGGATAGAAAAATAAAGAGAAGGACAGCCGCATAGAAAGAAATAAAATGAGAAAGACATTAAGAGTGAAAGAAGGGAGGAAACAGGAAACAAGCAGTAGAGAGAAAAACAAAGATAGATTTAGAGCTGTCAGAGCAAATAAGAGAAAAGGTTCTTCTTTTTCTCTGTTCAAAATCAGCCGTCTATCTGTCTCTTTCACTTATTTTCTTTCTCTCCCCTTTCCTCCTACCTCTCACTCTCTCTCTTTCACACCTGTCTTTCTCTGTCTGTCTCTCTAGCCGGATGAGGAGATGAGGCATGAGAGGAGACGGGAAATCCTTCTTGACCCCCTGACCCTGGTTTTTGTCAGTCTGTGTTGGCTCTGGTGCGGTTCTGGCACACCATCCAGCCCTGGCGCTGACCCGATGGCTAGCGGCGCCTGGCATCCCCATGGCAACCAGCCGGAGCGGCATGGTGCTAATGAATGGACTTTTGCAGGCCAGGATAGGGGTGTCACTCACATCACTCTGGCAGACAGGAGAAATATGATGGACAGATGATGGGGAAGAATAAAGGAGACATTCCACTGATATCATCTTTTATATTTAGGAGAGTTTGTACAATCAGCTTTAATTTTAGCTTTTATAAATCCTCAAACTTGAATATCAGCGCTATTGTATTCAGATGAAAATGCCAAAACATCCTGGCCTGATGAATGCCATGCAGGAATGGGCGGGGCAATACCAAATGCCTCGCTGTTATTGGACACTCTGTGAGGAGGGACCTCACAGAAGCTAACAGGTGATTGGTAAATATTCTGTATTAGAGGGTGCTGCTTTTGGTCTGGGTTGAGAGTCTCATACGCAGACATTTGGGACTTTAGAGGAAAACATACAATTTATACTGCTTCCATGCACAAAAAATCTGCATTAATATTTGACAAAACAAAATAGAAATAAAAATAGAATTTAAATACATATTGTCATCAGAGGAAACAAGTAATAGTCAGTATAAATATAATTTATCTACAGCTATCACTCCTGAGCGATCAGAACTGATCTAACCACTAGAGGGCGGTGTAGCCTACAGTGTAGACCATTAGATCCCTGATCAGATGTCACTGTAGTGCGCACGAGAGAGAGAGACGTAGTGGTGTGATTAAGTGAATATTTTCCTCGAACAGAACGTCCTCCAGGGTTTTATTCCTCCTACACCACAACAGTTTTCCAACAATTTCACTTTAATATTAGAAACGTCCATGAGCCGAGCGAGTTCCTTTTCTCATTTACGTTATAGAAGCCACATAAACACGCTTTCTCTCACCAGCCTGATGCTACCATGAAGGAAAAAAATGACTTCGAGAGCACTGACACTGGAGACTCCTTCCATAAATCTTACATAAACAAATTTCACCACTGGTGTACACGTCCCTGTTAACAAGTTGTTACCAGAGAAATTATAACAGTAGTATTAGAACGAGTTAATATAAACATTAATATAAACCCGTGCTGCTATCAGAGCTTGTGTTATAGAGAACCTTAAGCACTGACCACTCACAATCTAGTACTCAGAATAAGTTGGGTTTAACATGTACAAATAAGCAGAGGAAGGCTGTTCGTAGGCGCGCGTGCACACGCACACACACACACACACACACACATTACCTGCAGGTAGAGGACACTCTGAGGTGTAGAGACAGACAGTGGATGGGGTCCAGCTTGTTTTTGGGTGTGTCTATCGCAGTTCTATCAGGTACAGGGGGCGCTGTGGAAACTCGCTGACCCCTGCAGGATCAGAGCCGGCCTGCCACTGAACAAACATATGCTGTCCTGTGAAAGCTGGCACTTTAGACAGGAGGAGAGAAAGGAAAAGAGAGGAAGTGAACGAGTGCAAGACATATTGCGCCGTTTCCGCTGATCTAATGTGACATCTCTACTTCTGTTAGCACCTCAGGAGCCATGGTGTATTCCACGGGAGCTCAGGGCAAAGGGTCGAGAGAGAGAAAGCGAGGGGTGGGGGGTACAGACAGAGAAAGTGTGAAATGAATTGTCACATTAAATACAGATATAGCCACATGTCTTTAATTTTCTTCTACATAATGTATTAAATATTAAGCTTGTCTCTTCTATCTCTGAAAAGAGAGCAAAAGCTCACATCACCATAACATGGACATCACCATTTACAGTACAGATCAGCCATCTGAGACTATTTCAATACAAAAATGTTCCATTATACTTTTCACTCACTCTCTCATCTCACTCTTTTTCTACCGCTTATCCGAACTACAGTATCTCGGGTCACGGGGAGCCTGTGCCTATCTCAGGCGTCATCGGGCATCAAGGCAGGATACACCCTGGACAGAGTGCCAACCCATCGCAGGGCACACACACACTCTCATTCACTCACGCAATCACACACTACGGACAATTTTCCAGAGATGCCAATCAACCTACCATGCATGTCTTTGGACCGGGGGAGGAAACTGGAGTACCCGGAGGAAACCCCCGAGGCACGGGGAGAACATGCAAACTCCACACACACAAGGCGGAAGTGGGAATCGAACCCCCAACCCTGGAGGTGTGAGGCAAACGTGTTTAACACTCAGCCACCGTGCCCCATTATACTTTTCAAGTTTTCTTATATAAGTATCATCTACTGTAAGATCTATACTGATCTAATATAATAAAGCTTCACAAACCACACACGAGTATAATGTATGTTTTGCTAATTTGCATATTGTCCTATATAAATAAATGCATTAGTGACCTGATGTTCCAAACATATTTATTATAAATAGAATAATATGTAAATTAATAATGTTGTTTATCATTTGAATCTTTTGAATAAAACATTTTTTTTTTTCAGATTTATTGTCTATGATAAATGAATTGATTTATTATTTCATCTAAAGCTTTTTAACCTCAGCATTAGTACAGCCTCAAATACAGCTCCTGTATGTAGTACTGATAATATCCAGAGAAAATGGGTTTAATATTTACAGTGTTTTACTTACAAATGTGGGTAAAGGACAAACTCTCGGATGGACGAACATGCCTGGCAGCAGATGGTCAGGACGTTTACAGGAAACAGAGCAGCGTGTGTATGTGTGTTGTGTTAGACTAATACACCCCTGGACTGTTCGAGCACTGCAGACACACAGTGTGTGTGTGTGTGTGTGTGTGTGTGTGTGTATGTGTGTATGATTGAATGTAGCTATGCACAAACCTTCAGTAAACAGTAGAAAAAAGTTGTTGTTGTTGGTGGTGGTGGTATTATTTTTTATTTACTGATTTTCATTGATGTGTATATTGTATATTATATATAATAATGTTTACATTTGCAGCACTTAATGCACACACTGACTTGAGAGATTTTCATGATCTCAGCATGTAAGAATGAGGCTAAATACTTATGTTTTTCTCTATTTATTAAATAATTCAGTTCTTGCTCATTAAAAAAATCCACCTAAATATTATTCTTATTATGATTATTATGATTATTATGATTATTATTGTTGTTGTTGTTGTTGTTGTTAATAACAACAACAACAACAACAATAATAATAATAATAATAATAATAATAATAATAATAAGACCTAGTACACTAGAGGTATGTATTTTTTATTTTTATTTATAAGGTTTTTATTTTTACATCACTGTGTGTTCTCATTTCTATAACCGTTCAGCTGGAACATTTCACGGGACAATAAGTTGAATGCGCTGCCAGTTATGACTATGTTTTTGGAATATAAACTGTGTTATAAGTTTTTGTATATGTAGTATTTGTTTTTTGCATTAGACAATCTGTTTAAAGGTGTGCAAAAAAAATCTTTATCAGTCATCATGGTGATTATTTATTTATTTAT
This sequence comes from Tachysurus vachellii, assembly GCF_030014155.1. Classification (NCBI taxonomy): domain Eukaryota; kingdom Metazoa; phylum Chordata; class Actinopteri; order Siluriformes; family Bagridae; genus Tachysurus; species Tachysurus vachellii. The sequence continues at coordinate 13,122,810 of NC_083460.1, forward strand.
TTATTTATTTAATGTTTTTCTTCAGCTACTCTGTGCTGATGTCACCCCATCCCTTCAATAGCCTCGTCCCTCACATAGTGTAGAACATGATTAGTGTTCAATCTCACCTGTTGAGATTTTCCTGTGGCAGACTTCACATGATAAGGCCTGGCGGACTAAATACACACAGACAGCCACATACAAGCACAGCTTCAGGTTCTTATAATATGCTTGTATACTACAGTGTTGCTGAATACAGAACAGTTTGGTCAGAGTTTGTTTTTATAATAATACACTCTTTCTAATATATTTCTATAGTAGCTGTTCATTGATGTGTACAAACCACGCTTAACATAAACAGATTAAACAACTGTTAAGTTTAGTGTAAGGAGATGTTTATTAACACATAGGGAGTCTCCAGTGTCAGCATTTTGTTACAGTCAGAGGTAAAGCTGCACAGACACACTGTAACATTATAAGCATCTATAAACATAAAAAGTACTGAAGAAAATCAACCATTAATTGTCAAATTGTCAACTATTATTATGCTCATAGTTCCACATTCAACTGTGTGTGTATTACACTGATACTGTCTTTACATCATGTTTTTGAATATTTTTCTTCCACTGGTTTTCCAGTATTAAGTTTAACCAAACTCAAGCAACGTGTTAAACTCGTTCATCAACATATAGACATAAATATGAAACGTGATCTTTAGTGCTGTGATCTCTAAAAGCACAAGAATGATGATTATCCTTAATTCTCCTACTTAGGCGCGCATTCTTATGAATCCTGCTACTTAAGACAGATTGGAGAGCTTAACCTCTGTGCATGTTAAGCTCCTGAACGCGTTTCGCTCGTGACGTCAGCATGGAGGAGAGAAACGCAAAGCAATTCCATCAAGCCTCACACAGAGAATGTGATGATAACAATCCCCTAATCCTTTCAAATGAAAACGAAACCTCTCTAATTTCACCTTTATCCTCTTAAATATCCATCTCGGTTAACAAATTAACCTTTTTTCACCGTCACACGCTCGCGCAAATTGGGCCACGTCCAGCTTCCTACCTGCCGTTAATTACCCTGATGCTATCAGGCCTAATCTACATTCTGGAGTGGAATTGATTTCTCCCCCTCCCTCGGATTCAGAGCGAATGAGGCTCGATTCGAGTCAGAGAGTCAATTGGTGGCTCTGTGCGGCCGACTGTGGAAGAGAAGCGGCGGCGTTATTGTGTGCTTAATCAGTTCGGCACTCGAAAAGGTCACTTCCAGCCGCCCGGTAGGATTTAATTAAAAGAGCGGCACAATAGCCGGGGCTGCTTGTCGGAATTTGATAACCGCACCAACGACCCTTCAATGGCTAATCCTGCATTTGGAGCAGAGAAGGAGTGTGTGGGTATAGGAAAGAGAGAGAGGAGAAAAGACAGTAGCAGAAAAGAGGGAGGTGAAGAAAGCGAGCGAGAATGAGAGATGAGTGTGAGAGGCTCTCCGGGGCCGGGGCCAGGTGTGGATTGCGCTGATTTCAATAAGGAAGGCAATTAAAGGAACAATAGGAGGATGTTTCATTAGAGTCCAGGCGTCACACTCTTGGAGCTGGAGACACACAGAGTGGGCCATCTCACACACACACACACACACACACACAAAGAGAGACAATGAGAGTGAGAACTGAGCGAAAGCCAAGGTACTGTGTGTGCACATTTCCACTGTTTATAGTCAGGTTCAAAATGAATGGTACCTTCAACTAAACATGCATGAGCATCATTAGAACCATATTATTAATATTCTTGGAAACATATGTAGATGAAGTGAGAAGTAAATCTCTTCTTAAATTTTGTACATTTATTGTGCATTTGGTGACATGTTTATCTTTAAAACATTAGTTTTAAAATGAATACCAGCTAGTTAATAACGTGCAACTTCGCCTGGAGAGAACTTTGCTCGATTTTTAGTGAAACATAATATTTCAAATCATTTTTGGATTTACCTTATTAATCAGGTGCAAAAGTACAAATTTAGAAGATACACAAAGCGGTGACTGTGGAATAAAAAGTTATGAGCTGCGACTGCATCAGCTCAGTGAATTAAATAGCTGCATTTGTGTGTGTGTGTGTGTGTGTGTGTGTGTGTGTGCGCGCGCGCAGAGCAGCTTGAACCACAATTAACAGAGCTAATGAGATCTCTCACTGTTCCGCATTTCAATCAGGACAAAATTTTGGATGCAGTTGTAAAATGAAGTTCGATATGATGGGCAAGATTAATATTTAAACACCTTGCTTTATGGAAGATATCTCTCACACACACACACACACACACACACACACACAGATGGGACCCTGCATGTACGATTAGAGTGTGATTGCATGATAATGGTATGATAATCGTGATTAATCAGATGGAAGTTTCCGGAGGGCGTTTTGTAGCCTGCATGCTAAACGCATGCTCATGCTAAACAGAGAATTACCCATCATGCCACAGGGTGGCCAGCAGGGAGCAGACTACAGAGCAGAGGGTTCTCTTGTTTTCTCTCTCTACTGAGACTGACAGGTATAAAGAATCATAAAGGAGGCGTGGACTGTGCATTAATTAATCTCAGTGAAAGGGGTGTGGCTTGTGTATGAAATAATCTCAGTGAAAGGGGTGTGGCTTGTGTATGAATTAATCTCAGTGAAAGGGGTGTGGCTTGTGTATGAATTAATCTCAGTGAAAGGGGTGTGGCATGTGTATGAATTAATCTCAGTAAAAGGGGTGTGGCTTGTGCATCAATTAATCTTATTGAAAGGGGTTTGGCTTGTGCACCAATTAGTCTGAATTAAAGGGGTGTGGCTTGTGTATCAATTAGTCTGAGTTAAGGAGATGTGGCCTATGTGCCAGCCTTAGTGGTAGGAGGAATGCCCTGTGCTTCAGTTAATGTCAGTGTAAAAGGTGTGGCTTGCACATAAATTAGTCTCAGTGAAGGAGACATGGCCCCACATGGCCACACCCTCAGAGGGGTGGTTAATACAGTGGCATGACCTCTGTCTGTCAGTGAAATTCCACCAAAAGACATGAGACATCGCATGCTAAAAATGTAAGCCATGTGAAAGGGCGTTTCCTTGTTAGTGTCAGTGAAAGTTTTGCTGTCAGTAACAGGGACATGGTTTCTGTGGTACTGCTTTAAGTACATAATTCCTTAACAGAATCATTATTGACATATGGATAGGTTTATTCCTTGAGAACAAGAAGAGACAAACCCCTAACCATTTTATCTCATAATTCTTCTTGGATTTTTTATTTATTAGAAAAAAAGCCCTAAAGCACAAACAGAATTGGCTTTTATCACACCACAGAGACATGTAATTAACAGAAGGGGGCTGCATTGTTTCTAGTCCATGTTTGTCTTCTAATACAAAAACTTAAATTCTCTGATAATCAGGATTAAAGATGCAAGTTTAATAAGAAGCAAAAACTAAAAATTATACAATTTGTCACATTAATTTTCTTTACAATTATTTTCATTCTTCATTAATATGATAAATTTAAAGGAATATGACAGACGATACAAGGAGGGGTGTACCATGTGAGCCGTGTTTTAGACATAAACACTGTGTTTACACTGTGTTCCAAATAAAGTAAACATGTGATGGGGAAACGATGGACTCAGTGTGTTCTGGTCTTCCCCTAAAATTGGAATTTAAATTTTTTAAAGAACAGAAGTTAGAATAAATTATCAATGAAGTAGCAATTTAAATTTGGGATGTATTAAAAATGTGTACAAAAACAGTCATACTTTCAGGCATGTTTTACCTTAATAGTATAAGAGCGTGTAAGAGGATGTGCTTGTGACTTGTACTCTCCTTTTACTACAGCGCCCTTGACTTCTCTACAAAGCATCGCTCGTCCTGCTGCAGATCCCTTGAGTCTCTGAGTGAGGAGCAGCTGCCTGCTGTGTGTGTGTGTGTGTAGCAGTGAGTCAGAGAGAGAGAGAGAGAGTGAGGTGTCTGTATGTTTTACAGCTACTAATCATCAGTGTCCTGGCTAAACATGGTGTGCGAGTCTGTAAACACTGATAGGCCTCACTTCACAACTGGAACTGTTTGATATGAGCTTTATTCACTTATGCGTACTGCGTCTGCAGGCAGGAGGAGCTCAGCGTAACGGCATGTCACAGGTTCAAAACTCCAATATGGACACTGGCAAAGCAAACATCAACATTTCTACTTTCCCCCAGCATGGATTACATTTTCAGCATGAAATACATCTCCGCTCCTGCTCTCAGACACGTTAAACCCTCAGCGCTTGCCTGCTGGATGCTAACAGTCCGAGCTTCACAGCTTAATAAAGTCACAATTTGGGGTCACAGCCCAAATCTGTTTTGTGAATTTTTATGTTCCTGCTCATTTAATACACCTATTACAAGTTTAAATTCCAGAATATAGAAAGAGCTAAATAAATACCACACCTCCTCACACCAAAGTTTATATTTAAACTATATTTGTCATGGACACATGAGATAATCGCTGCATATGAGTTTGGGAAATTCATGGTAAAAATGTCTAGGTTTGAGGTTTTAAGTCTAAGGTCACACTTACAGCATGAATTAGTTTCAAATGTCTGAGAATCTATCTTGGCTCGTCTGCCAGCAGCTCGCACGAGTTTTATGGCTTAACATCATATCATGGCTGAAGGTCAAATGAAAAGTGGGGCTAAATCAGTTTATGCGGCACAAATATATTCATCTGATCTAAACTAACCTAATTTCCTATAACTCCTCACAAAAAATAATAATAATTATATATGGTTTTGTAGAAATCAGGGTTTCATTTTCTAAACGCTGATCATTTAAATTTCAGTGTTTCAACACATTAAATATTGTGATAATGACATAACTCACACAGAGCTGTGGAGATGTGTATCTAATGCATCACCATGGTTTATCTGCCATCAGCTCAAACTCTCACATCTTAATAAATACATCATATGATTTATAACAACATGCAGAGTCAGCAGCTTTTACACAATATACATGATGACTCAAGCAGTAATAGATAGAGGGTCACTTCTGCTGTCCTGCCTGTCTGTGTGCATTAGTGGTGTAATCACAGATTAGCCATGAAATCAGAGAGAGAGAGAGAGAGAGAAAGCAAGTGAGCATAGCCAATTGATTTTTTTTACATTTTGTATGCCTGAACATTAAAAAATGGTCTATGAGCTTGGGTTTGATTGCTATTATTGGGTTTTATGATATTGTGATCACTATCACAGCACTGCTGGATTCTGCACTCTGATTGGTCAGAAGGTGTTGATTAATTTTTGTATAACAGCTGCTCTGACAGCAGTCAGTAGTGAGGCATATGAGAAGATTATATTAATGCACTTGTTCTGTCCAACTCATTCTGTTATGATTTCCATATTAATAGCTCATTCACAGGGAGTGTACAGGTAAATGTAAAACTTTATCATGTATGGACGGAGTCTCCAGTGTCAGTCAGAGGTAAAGCTGGAACTAAGTTTTCCCACATCTTCAGGTCAGAGCACTTCTGTAATTTCTCAAAAATTCTCTTCATGAGAGAAAATAAAGAGAAGCTGGTGTATAAACAACTGTTTATAACTGCTGTAACATAAGTGACAACAGGAACTAATATTAAATGCAGCAAATAAAATGCTTCTTTAATGCTTTTAAATGGGGGGCACGGTGGCTTTGTGGCATGTTCGCCTCACACCTCCAGGGTTGAGGGTTCGATTCCCGCCTCCGCCTTGTGTGTGTGGAGTTTGCATGTTCTCCCCGTGCCTCGGGGGTTTCCTCCGGGTACTCCGGTTTCCTCCCCCGGTCCAAAGACATGCATGGTAGGTTGATTGGCATTTCTGGAAAACCGTAGTGTGTGAGTGCATGAGTGAATGAGAGTGTGTGTGTGTGTGCCCTGTGATGGGTTGGCACTCCATCCAGGGTGTATCCTGCCTTGATGCCCGATGACGACTGAGATCCCCGTGACCCGAGGTAGTTCAGATAAGCGGTAGGAAATGAATGAATGAATGCTTTTAAATGAATATTTGGCACACATGACACTTAGCAAGACTTTTGTGGGCATGGCTGAGACTAACTCTGAACATTATAGATTGTTATAGACTTTGAAATTTATAGATGATTAGCATTTCCCAAAATACACAAGTAAATATGAAGACAATTAGCAAAACTAAAACAGATAGGATTTTTAGCTATTTTGAACTACAATCCATACACACACGTGCTTAGTGGGTATACAAAAATAAACAGGAGGCCCAGTGATACATTATTATTCTTCATGATGATATTAGTTCATCTAACTGTACATTAACTTAGAAATCCTGCACTTGAGAAATGCATACAAAGGGAAACATCCACATACCTAAAAATAATATAATCACTTAACTCTAATCTTTCACATCTGAGCCGATGAAATCATTTAAATAAATAATCCAGTACAGGAGACTGAACATGAGATTCAAAAAAGCAAAAATCTGAGACGGTGATAAATTAGCAGGGTAAATTTATGAACTTATGACTTCTAAAATGAGTTAATACACTCATCTCTTCCCCCAGTCTGCTACTTTCACTCGATTGTTCTGCACTTGTTAAAAGCCTTTTCTCACACATTCACCTGAGTTTAATTCCCACTGTAATCTCAGTCTCCAGCCATCTGCTCAGGAACTGAAAGGCCAATATGGTAAATCCCAAACTAAACACTGAGCTAATTTCATATGATTGGCTTTGAGTGGACGTGTGCCAAGTTATTCAGCATAATCCGAATATCAACACAGCTAAAGGAGAGGAACAGAGTATGGATGGCAAACACTCTCCTGAGCAAACACGCCACACAATGACATTACAGCAGGAGATGAGCTTCTACAGAAACACTGCATTTAAAAAAGAAAGAAAGAAAGAAAGAACAAAAGAAAAAAAATCTGGTTTTATTTCAGGAGTATATAGACCAAAAAAAAAAAAAAAAACCCTGCGATTTCTGATCAATATAAATCTGTTAATGAAGCTTGGTATGGAGACATGGTCTGTGAAAGTTACAGTACAGATTGACAGACTGTTAGATGAAAGCATTAAAACATTTTCTTACATATAACCATGTCCTAAAATGTTTCTAAAGTTTTTTTAGAATTTTTTATGCCTTTTATACCTTTACGGAAATTTCAGCAGATATGATTACTAAATAACTTTAACACATTACTGTATAATGTGAAAGTGCAAGCAATTACATTTTAACATTTTTACTTCATTATTGGTGTACTGATGTGAAGGCCACGCCCCTCTTCTGCAGGACGCTCCATCTCCTTCACTCAGCTCTGCTGTGCATCTGTCAGTCAAAGCATGTGGGAATCAGAGTACACACAATACTGCATCAGTGAGCAGACACACACACACGCACGCACGCACACACACACACACACACACACACACACACACACACACACACACACACACACACACACACACACACAGTGTTTTCAGGTAAAATACAGTCACGGTGGTCTATTTCAGGTCAGGTAAACATCTGCTTTGAAACCATGAATATTTAATTTTATCCTGAGGAGATGCTCTGGGTATAACACTGTGAGTGTGTAAATCCCACAACCTCACTGCAGGCAGGTGGCACCATCTATCCTACGGCCCAGTGCTGATGAACACAGCAAAAATGCTGAGAGTTTAATATGTCTTTCATCCTGGATATTATCATCTCTTAAGTTCCCAACTTCTGTTTTAACTGCTATTATATGAATACAGGATCAGCACGTCATTGTTCATACAATGACAATCAATTCAATTAGATTTTTTTAGGGTCTCTGGATCCTATTTGAACTGGGAAATATGGAAATACTGCAATTATATTACCTGTTGCATGAGTATTCACATCCTTGAAGCTAAATTTAGTAAGGATTTGTAGCTATTCAATAACAATTATACACAAAATTCTTATTCAGACGATATCAGACATTCATAAAAATATTTATATATTTATAAATATTTTTATGAATGTCTGATATCGTCTGAATAAGATATCGTCTTATTCAGACATTATGAATGTCTGATATCGTCTTATTCAGACGATATCAGACATTCATAAAAATATTTATATATTTATAAATATTTTTATGAATGTCTGATATCGTCTGAATAAGCCTTGGAGTCACATAAATATCACTTAATAAGCTGAGAAATAAACTAGCACAGATGTTGATTTTGATGCTTCAGGCTCAGTTTAGAAAAATTTGGATGTTCTTGGGTTGATGAGTGACATCACAGGTCGTAGAATAATAAGTCAGAAACCAGCAACACCACAAACAGAAAAGCTTTTAATCATTTTTCTGCTTGTGCGGTATGCTGACTTCACGGATCACTGATATACACATCAAACAGCATACAGTGCTTCATGTGAAGAAGCTTCGTTTCCTCAGTCGGCTGCAAATCAGCAATTATTCTCCTTCACACTAGGTGTCAATGTTAATTTCAACATTGGGCAAAGCCTCTGATCAGCATCCGAATAAGCCGTCACACGAGGTCTTGACTCCTGACAAAAATAAAATTGCATTTGTAATTTTGACTGAAATGTCAATTTCACCGATGCCATGAGAATGAGCTGTGCGGAACAGAAGCTGGGGGAATTAATACAACCTGGAGGGCATGAGGAACCTTACTGAGAGCTTCTACAACATCCTTCCTGATGACACTGGTGTATATGTGCATCATGGTGGTGGTTGTTTCTGTTTTTCAGCATTCATCAACCTCCTGCTGTCCAAACAGATTCTCCTGTTAGAAATCAAAACACAAATCATCAAGTACAAGCTGACAGCTTATCCAAAGCAATGCTCATTCACACATAAGACATTTTACATTAACAACAACGTAACAGCAATGCTGAATTACTTGTCAATGCTATATCTTAAGGACTGGCCTTAGTCACCATAGAAATACTATTTGCTTTAATTCAATAAATCAATTCAATGAAATCTTGAGAATTCAATATGTGTATGACCAACTGTTTTTAAATTAATTTAAAGATTTAAAGAATTTCAATGAGTCAATTCAAACCTGAAACAATCCTATTAGATTTTATAGTTCTTTTCAATTCACTGATTAGACCCCAGTTAAAACAATTTAACTGGTATTTTGTTAAAAAAAAAAAAATAAAAAAAAAATATTATTCCATGAGTCCTAGAATTTTTTTCCCTACAATTAAGTGCTGTTTAATTAGATTACTGTGTAAATATGGAATTATTTACACCACTAATACAGTATTGGGATTCAGATATGTATTCAGAGTTTTAACATTTAAAAGCAGCATAAATATGAGAATCACAGAACATTATATCACTCAGTTATTATAATAATTCAAATTTTGTACAGATAAGTGACCATGTTGAGTTTAATGCATTTTTACAGACTTGTGTTTGTCTCTCTTCATGCTTCATACGCTGCTTATGATGGTTTATAATGACGCTGTTTGCAGTCAGTTTGCTCAGCTTCACACACTTCATGTCATCTGTTCATGACGCTCCTTCTGCTGTCCTGTGGAGTTTGTGCAGTGTGTGTATAGAGATACAGTGTGTCCGTGCCAATATTTAATTTGCATTTAACCGTGACTTTTTGCTGTAATAAACTAGACAATATTTTGAAGTGTGTGTGAGAACGTTATTAAATTAATGCATGTGTCTGGGTGGTAAAGTTTTTCTAAAAGAATTTCAAACTGTCATTTCCACTTGAGAAATAGCTGGCCTGTGTATAGACCAATCAACTCTATCTCACAGTTTCTGTCCTCCTTTTGAAACACACACACAGATGGAAGTTAACAGGCTCGGCGCAGAGCCCACATCAACACCAGCGTGCAAATCGGAGATCAGATCAGGCGCCATCTGCACTGTGTGTGTGAGTGAGTGAAAGCAAGAGAGAGAGAAAGAGAGGCAATAGAGAGCTCCATCACAGCCAACAGATGATCATAATTAATAGAGAGATGTTCCACCGTTTTAGCTGGCTGAGCATTTGTCCTGGCTGTGTGTCCAGTAGCCACACTGACCACTGTTTGGGAAAAGACTAAAAGTCTAAATAACTCACATTCTGTATAATCAAATTACCAATCATCAGTCTGTTGAGTGCTTTGTGTAGAGTAAACGTTTCCTCATGTCCTGATAAAGAGCTGCAACAAGTGTAAATTTCTCTATATATGGTAGTGACTTTAGTCGTAAAATTTCTAATTCCAATTCAGCTGAGTACATAATATGAAATGTGTTAGCCATTTCTTGAATCTTGCCTTTGCATTTCTGAACAACATACATCTTAACTGGTACGAAGCATGCGCAGAACTCACAAACATCAACATCTTATCGCTAATGTTAAAATCAGTATATATATGAAAATTTTAAATATAAAAAACAAACATTTAAAACATTTCCCTTTATTATTTTGTTTATAGAACACACACTATTTTTTCTCCCTTTTTTGATTCACTGTAACATTTTATTTAAAACAGACTTTTTTCTGACCCCCTGGTCTTTATTTGGAAAATGTCTTTTTATTCCCTCCGCCATCCTAGTGACCTTCACATACCTGCTGCTTATCTCCCCCAACTTAAGGATAAACTCTTTCTTCACTTTATCAATTAGACAGAAAAACAACAGGAGAAGAGCATCAATTACAGCCATCATATTTAAACCCCATAGATATGGTTTTAAAAAGGTCAATAATCTTTTTCACCTACACAAGCCTCTATCAGATTTGGACTGAAGCCCGTGCGTTATCGGAGGTTGGATAATTGGCAGGGAGTCTCGCTCTGGAAAACACAAAGCCGTGCGCTTTTCTGTGGGGACGTGAGCCTCAAGGTCAGAGCTCGAACCGTCCACCAAACAAGCTGTCAGCGCTAACTTTGTCAGGACAAATAAACTGGCAGAGAGTGATAATGGATCTAATTTCACCTCTCCTGCCATTGCTGAGCCTGCAGCCTCCCAGGGGAACTGACGGCAAAGCACCAGCTTACAAACACACACTGAAAAGGAACCAATGTTATCTGGGGGTTGGGAGGAGGAGGAGGAGGAGGAGGAGGAGGAGAAGGAGAGAGAGAAAGAGAGAGAGAGAGACTCACTTGAAATGCATCACTAGAGTTACATTGATTTGGACGTCGAAAACATCTTCGTCATCTGCTGGCTGCTCTTTCGCTTCCGCAGCCTTGGCCCTAAATTCCAGATGTGAGCGAACACTACTGTGTACACACACACTATTGTCAGGATCGATCTGATACAGAAACACTGGACCAATCGTGTCTAAGAGTTCAATTGTGAACCCGACTGACTCCTAATTGAAAACTAAGTGAAGAAGTGCTGACTTAAAAAAAAAAAACAAAAAAAAAAACACCATCCATGCTTATTGATGTAGCGTTATTACAACCAAGGTGTTTATTCCAGCGTTCAACCTTTCATCATGGAAAAGTTCACCTGTACCTGTGTTTAGATTGTTCTTATTGCTACACAAAAGGTCACCGTTCAGCTCTTCATTCCAAGTGTCCTGAAACACACAATCAATTCTATAAAGCGTTTTTCAAACAATAAGTTTTAACTGTTTTTATTAACATTAAATCCTTTTCAGTGAAAGTTATTTGATTTCACTGTGTGACAATTCTTTCAACATCATTCAAAAAAGTAGGCAAAACACGGAGCTAAAAATCTCAACTCACATTATTGAATCATAAAACAAGAACAAATCAGCTTGCAGTATGCAAATATTACATCAGTACACCAGAGGTATTGGACAGGAGGATGTTGTTTAATTCTCATATTCATACAAACACTACTTGGCTTTTGTACCTCTTTCTCCATCTAATGCCTCCTTATTTTTAATACAACTGTTATAGAAGAGACGGGGTATCAGGTTTTGTCGATATATTATTTTTTACAAGATGGAAAATAAGGTATAGTGCTATATTTCATTTATGATCTTGACACACAGTAGGCTTATGTGCTTATTAAATAACTTGCACAGCATGACAGCTAATATTATTAATAGATAAGTGTTCATAGATAAAATACCGAAAAGGAAATATTTAGTGTTAGTAATAAGCATAAAAATGTTTTCTGTTTATGTTGACTAAAAGGCTATGCATGTAGTGAAGTCTTTCAGCAGCCGGTCAGTCTGTAAAGCATCACTCAGGCTCTGTTACAGCAGTGATCACTCACTCAGACAGCGTAGTCATATCTGCCCTGCAGTTCCCTGACATAAAACCACACTACTCCTGCAGCAGCGCCTCACTCACAGCTTATTCTTGTCTATCCCACACGATCTGTGTATGTGCTGGAGGACACAACACACCATTACTAGTGAAAGAAACACAGCTGCCTCTCATACCTAGAAAGCAGCCGTCACCTGTCCTGAGGCAGAATGTGACACCTTTACCTTATACAGTACCTGCCACTGTACCCCACACACACACAGCCGCTACGTATCATTACACCTGATACTGTAACACAGACATCCACTGCTAGTACAATGTACACTGCATTCAGACAGCTTGATTTATTTATTTTTTCTTCCCCCAAACCCCAGGGCAGTGCGGCTGTAAGAAACACTCACATTTAGGGCTGTCAGGAAGTCGTCATGAAGAATGTCTTCTTCGATGTGGCTTAAAAAGAGAGCAAAGACAAAGAAAAAGGATAGAGAAAAGTGTCACAAGGCTCAATAGATCATAAAAGTAAACAAGGAGAGTCAGTAAGACCAGATTAGAAATAATCATCACTTACCACAGCTTTTGAAATATGCAACAAGAATTTACAAATTTTATTTGAACTTTACAAACAATTACATTTTTACAAATGAGATCATAGTTTTTTAAGACATTTTTTCTCTCTCATAAATAAAAGAAAAAACAAAAAAAAACGTAGCTTGTCATGTAAAGTGTAAACTCCTGTCCTGGAGACTTTCACCATGTTAGTACCCTTACTATTATAAAGCACTGGCACTGGAGACTTCTTCTAGAAAAGTTACATAAACAGCTCCTAGCAAAGAGGTTAATTAAAACTTTTTATAAAAATTGTTTATAAAAAGATTTATATGGAAATTAGGAGGAGGGTCTGCTGTAGAGGTTCCAAGCAAATTAGCTTTTACTGTTATTAAAAACATATCTGCATTTTAAATGCTGGAACTATAGTCACAGCCTTGCTTTTATGCAAATTAAATAATCTGAGTCAAGTCTTATAAGTCAAAAGCGTCAAAGATCCAAATGTGACTTAGTGAAAAGATTCATCACTAATGCAGTGGTCAAAGAAGATTGCATGAGGAAGTGCAAAATTGGACTAAACTAAAGTTATTGTATCAAATTATTTCAACAAACTGTTCTGTTAAGGATTAACCTACTAGATAAAAAAAAGTTTCTCCCAAAGACAAGTGCACTGATTAGAAGCAGCAGTGTTGCATGCAAACCAATTAAACCATGTAAACACACAGCCTTTCAGTGACAAACAGTAATTATCTTAAACCAACGCAACTTATTTTCACACATCTGAACAGCAGTAAACAAACCAAACTCCTATTAATGAAAAGAAAAAGAGCTTTAAATTTATAAAGCATTACATTTCACCTATCTGAACATATTTTCCTCAGGTGTCCTACAAAAATTCCTGAAAAATGTAACCATCTGACACAAAATACTGTTAATATGCTTTGAGTCTACATTAACACACTAAAGTAAAACATAACTAAAATGTTGTTTACTATAAACAGCTAAGGAAAGCCTTTGTACACTTTCATTAGCTACGTTTTGCACAATCTAACATTTTATTAAATATATTATTTATTTCATTAAAATGTGCTCTAAATTGTAGCCAATGGGAAAATAATACTATCAACAAATAAACATTACTACCACAAAATCATTAACTGTGCAAAGATGTTTGTTATTTTGCATATTTATAGTTATTTTTATGTAACTTATTTTTAAATACTAACGTATCACTAGCCAGAAGTCACTGTTTGGTGTCAGTTACTAATTAGCAAACAGAAGCTGAAGATACATGACCCGAGGTAGTTCGGATAAGTGGTTGAAGATGAATGAATGAATGAATGAATGAAGCTGAAGATAATTAGCTAGCTTGTTAGCAGATTAGATACTTAACACGGTGCTGGTCTTAGCACAGGCATGTGGGCAATATATTTTAAGTATTTGCAGTAATAAGCACTAAATATCTATCAGTATTCAGTATTTTGGTAATTTAGTATTTAAGTAGTACCGAGAATAAATAATCAATTAAAACAGTTAGTAACTGGAATTTTTGCAGGATATTTGTTTTTCAATGTTTTATTTTGGTATTTCATTATTTCATCAAGGTTTATACAGCACATCTGATGCATTTAATGTTCATGTGTCTGTCTTTAGTTTTTTAACAAGATGTACATTTAATTCACCATTTTCTCATCATATAAACTTTTGCAATCTTTTAACGTAAGGCTTTAAAAAAAGAGAAAAAAACGAGCTTCTCAATAAAGAATTCTATAACAAACAAATTATTTGTTAAAATTAGGCATGTTACTTTAAAAAATGTAAAATATTTATTTGGATATTAATTTAAGCTAGAGACTTTCATTTATGAAATAGAATCACTTTGTAGTAAAACAGTCATAATCCAGTTGGTATTAATAATAATTTTAAATGCAATGACTTTGATAATAGTGTGTTATTTCCACTACTCTTACAGAAAATGACAGACTCTGCTTTAATAGATCACACCTAACTTGTTTTAATATCAAATAAAATACAAGGCATCTAATTCACCAGATAGACTGGATGCACAGACAGATTTAACATGAATTCAATCTAATTAATCAGACTTTTGCATTTACTACATAAATCAATCTTTAATACATAAATCAAACATTCAGTTTTAATTTTACGGTATACTGTATACTAGAAGGATCACCTTTTTATATAACCAATCAATTTATATTTCAGTTTCAGGATTAATTCAGCTTAATGCTGCTGGGTGTTGCTAAATGTTGCTAAATGAATATATAAAGTGGCAACAATGAATTGGAATAGACTCTTTGATTTCAGCTCTAATCTTTATTTCACATTCCAAAATGTATAGTGCCAAAACGGTTGGCTCAGGAAGACCAGCCTCTGCCTCATCCATATGGTTTAATTGCAGGGGGCAGGTGGGCAACAGATTCACAGCTTTAGCCAAAACTGTTCACAGTTGGGTAAAGTTTGGCAAAACTGGACCTTGTGCATCAGTTGCTATCCT
Organism: Tachysurus vachellii; assembly: GCF_030014155.1. Classification (NCBI taxonomy): domain Eukaryota; kingdom Metazoa; phylum Chordata; class Actinopteri; order Siluriformes; family Bagridae; genus Tachysurus; species Tachysurus vachellii. The sequence continues at coordinate 13,138,032 of NC_083460.1, forward strand.
GGCTGGTGAGTGATCCTCATCATGACAGGCAGCTAAATTCTTATCAGGATGCATTTGGAGCTGAATAACCTAGTTGTTGCATGGTCTGAGGACATGGACTAAAATGTGGTTGAAGCAGTCTTTTTTGTTTTACTCATAATGCACTGTTTATGAAAATATCACTTTAGTCTCAATGTCTGCTGCGTTTTGTACACTTTTCTGTCACAATATTGAATATTGAATCTGATTCTCTGATTCTCAGTACTTCAATAAAAAGGTAATAACTAGATTAAGGGTGAGTGTTTTCTTTAAAACAGTCAGAAGTGAAGAAAATAGGCATTTTTGTTGAATAGCTACATGAAAGCATGTGACAAGTCAATTCTCCTCTTCCTTAACAAGAGAATCTTAACAAATATGTTTTTTCCTCTTAATGATCCTTAAAACCCCATTTTAAATATTTGTTTTGAAGGGTTTATGTCAAGCGCAGACTGTAAACAAACTGATTCTAATCATTATTATCGTTGTTTTTACTATAACTATACTATATACTATACTATAAGATAACTATATAAGCTTTATGTAATAAATTAGTGCATAAAAAGTATAATTATCTCTAATTTTACTAAAAAAAACTGGAACGAATCACTGATTGAAGGATTTGAATCGTTTTAATGTACCGAACCGAATGAGTCGAATCCCTAAAAAGAATCATTTAGCATACCACTAATCCATAGATTGCTACACACCACCCGAATTACTTTACTGTCCGACTCCTTCTCCATCCGGGTACTCTGTACCTATGCAGCTTTAGCTTTCATTAGGCAGCCATGTGGGAGGGAGCCACGTTATTGGCTAGTAGACGTGTCAATCAACACCGCTGTCAGCACGCTTGTCGGTCGTGGCAACGCTACAGACCTGCACGTAACACAATTGTACCTTTCTGTACAGAGAACCTGCAAATCTTGTTTTCGCAGCACAGAGAGACAGAACGTGGATAGTTTCTGTTCACCAGCTTTGTTTTTAAAAGCTATCATCGTGTTTTAACGTATGTAAATCGCGTAATTTTCTAAAAGGGGAAAGTTTTGCTCTGTCACCTGCTGTTTTTTTACACCTCAGTATCAGACAGGTAAGATGACAACAAACTAAACAGAGCACCCGCAGGAGTGTTGTGCACATGGGCCATGTTTACACCGCGACATGACAATATTTACAGTAAATGAGGAACATAATGTCATTATAACTGCTTATACAGTAAAGTCTGATCCAGGTGATCAGATCCACCTGTGCACCTAACTACATTAGATCAAATAGAAATCTACTGTGTATAGATTTGCATATTTTGGATGGGGTTACAATGATATTTTATTTACAAAAGTATCAGATTTTTCACCTTCTGTAACTGATTGAGAAGTTTTGTTAAGATCCTGTGCACGTGCAGTAGGAGACTGATTAATATAAAACTATATTTCTGTGAATGTTCATCAACCAGAGGTGCCAATACTTATGATGACCTGTACAGCTGGACAAATCAATGGAGTTAATCAGTCTAAATGCAGGTCGTAGCCAAAGAGGGTAGTTATCGTGTGGCCTAGTACAGGATAGGAGTGTAGAAAAGTTTGCTGGTGTTTTATTGTGTGTGTGTGTGTGTATATATATATATATATATATATATATATATATATATATATATATATATATATAATCTATACATCATCTATCAAGAATTTATGTATGTATATATTCTTGATAGATGATGTATAGATGATAGATACATAATAATAATAATAATAATAATTAAAAATTCTTACCACTATTATTACACAATTATTGGTAATATTACTAATATTAACTCTGTGTGTTTGAGTGTGTGCTCTTATAGGAAATTATTTATAACAGCAAATTGCTGATGGTTGTATTTATATTTTTTGTTTATCAAAGAATGCTAATGTTGTGGAATGTCTCTGAAGTTAGTTCCTGTTCTTGCTCAAGTTATAACAGCTATAAACACACATCTCCTCTCCAGCCTCTGTTTATTTTTTCTTCAAGTTAGTAAGACTAAAACATGCAGCTTGTCATGATACTGAGAAAACACAAAGAAGTGTAAACTCCAGGAAGTACTTCAGGAAGCAAAGCAGACAGTAGCTGCATCTCAAATCACAATTTACCTGTTCTTCCCCTGAACCCAGCAATCTACCTATATTTAAGGAGATGTGTAAAGTACATGGTGTGTTCTCACCTTCTTCTTTTCCCTCACATCATGTTCCTCTGCAGGACATCAGTATGGTGCAATGGTTCGGCTTCGTGTTCGTACTGATGGCTGTTACATGTAAAACAGCAGAGGGGAAGAGAGATGAAGTGCTTTACTGCTCAGGTGAGTTAGTCAGGTGGGATGAGAATTGTCTTGTGCTGAGGATTGTGATGGTTAGTGTTAAAGATGTCGATTAATTCTCTCTGACAATAGCACAGGTTTATATTAATGCACTTGCTCCGATACCTTATCCTGTCTATGGTAACAGCTCGTTCACACAGGATAAAAATAAATAATTTGAAAATGTGTGTAAATGTTGATTTGGTGATGTTTTCTGAAATATAACCAGCATGGAAGGAGTCTCCAGTGTCATCGCTTTACAAAAGTCAGAGGTAAAGCTGGGACTTCAAGAGAGAACTAACTTGTTTAGATGTCCCACTGCATGAAATGTAACTCTAAAGAGATAAAGAAAAACTATTTTTATAGTAAGAAAATTTAGGCATGTTCTATAATACATGCACTCTTAGAGAGATGCTGCAGTAGAAAGGAAATAAGGGAAATTAATCAGCTTTGTGTTGGTCAGTCCATCATAAAGTCATTAAATTATTGATTACTTTCCTTAAAGTGTTGATGAGCTTGTGATGGTTACAGCACACTAAACTCTCCAGCACTGAGGATTCACCTTAAATCCTGTTTTTAAGAGGCACCCAGGCCTGGCAGTTCCCATGGGGATGATCGAGCATGACTAAGCAGTAACTAAACCCCACCCCGATGTCAGGACACAACCACCACTACGTCTTTCATAACGTTCAACCGTCTTTATTTTATCACTTTATTAAAGTACACGTATAATTATTTTTTATAATTACATTTTTTTTTTGTTTTGTTATAATATGTTTCCCCAACAGGGAGCTTCACGTGTGACTTTAGCGTTATTTAGTCCCACTGGTTCAGAGTACTAAAAGTGTGTTTTGATGACCTTATGACCTTTAACTGATTCTTCTGTGCAACAAAATGGAAATTCATCCCTAAGTTCAGAATCCAGAGCTGTTTCCCAAATCATATATTTCCACCCTGCTTGTTAGATTACATATTCAGTATTTTCACCATTATTTAATTTTATTGCAAAACAGCTTGAGTGTTTATTTCACTTAAGTGTGTTCTAGTTTTAAGTGAGGTGTGAGACACAAATGTGTAACTATTATTTTTTATTTTTTTAAATGAATAAGAATAATCAAAAAATTCCATCAAAACATCTCTGACTTTAGCTAATTAGCTAGCAGGCTGCAGTATTAGCTAGCTACTGTTACGACGCTTGGATTCTTAGTCACTGTTTACGCTACACGAATCCTCACCGTCTTACATTTTCTGATAAATTATTAGGAAAAGTTTTCTATGTAAATATTGCATCTGTGCAATGAATAAACAAACAAAAGTGTAATGATGCCACGTGTCCTGCAGCCTGCGTGGCGATTGCTGAAGAGCTGAAATACTCCATCAGCCAAATCGACCCGAAGAAGACCATCGATGTTGGAGGCTTCAGATTGAATCCTGATGGAAGCCTCACTGATAAAAAGGTAAAATTAGACGTTTTGTTCAATCAGTATGTATATACTACACACAAACACACACACTAACACAACCTGAGGGGGGATACAACACACACACAATAATCTTCCCACACTTCCCACACTATAATCTATTTATAAGTCTAACTTGACAAAATAATTAAAAGCACAAAAGAAGCAACAAAAGAGTCATTAGCATTGTTGAGACGTCACAAGACACGAGACTGAACGCAGCTGCTTTAAATCTTTCTTTAAAATTGCAAAAGTTATTTTCACTTTTCGGAGTGAAATCATTGAGGTGTGTAGATCTTAAATAAAAGTATCACTGAACATGTGGGTTTGTAGAAAAATCTTTCAATATATAAACGTTCTTTTCTTTCTCATATTAATCAGAGCAGCTGTGGAAATTAGCATCTGACTGGACGCTGATATCTTATTATACTTATTCTCTTTTTAGTTATTTACTTGATTAAAAAAAGAAACGAAACGAAAACTACAGTACTTTAACTGTAAAATCTTTGACAGATTTCTTTCGATTTATTCTTATATTTCTGGTGCAGCTGGTGCACAGTTGATGTCTCATATTAGAAATCACAGCCTTGTCATTTTATCAGCAATGTTTTTTTGTTTTGTTTTTGATTTTTCCTCATTTTGAGCCGTACTACTACTCTACCCCCGTGTGCCCTTTGTAGATCCAGAGGCTCGTAACGCTTGCTGACGTAAAAAGGGCAGTTTTAACTGTTTCCTCTTTAACCATGGTGTCAGTATTTAAAGGTCAGACCCAATGAACTCAGAGGCCTGACCCCGGCTGTCCAGGGAGCGTCATTAGGTGGCCAACTCGCCTATTGATTCGGGGTTAATCTCCTTTTGATCGTAGCCACGGATGAATAACAAGTGTTTACTCAGGCCTGCCTTTTCCTCTCTTTCTCTCTCTTTTTCTCTCTCTCTCTCTGGGAAGTTAAACCAGCTTGTAGTTGCGTTGAAACAATTCATCATTTATTTTTCACTACAAAGCAAAACATAACTGCTACAATTGATTATTACTAATTTATTTACATTTATAATCTCCTTTGTAACAGTTACATATTAAAAGGTGACGCTTGTTTCTTGCATTTGCCCCCCTTTTTTATTTGTAAAATAGAAATAAACACAGATTAAATATCACATCTATCGTGTGTTTTATGTTTGTTTGTTTTTTACCAGGTACATGGACAGGTTTTTATTAGCGTCATTCTCAGACTAGATTAGCAAAGCTAGCTTCTTGTATTGACTACATTCGCTAACCAGAGACCCCGACGATCCCTGTTACTTCATTCCAGACTTTCTTCCCAACGTAAACATTTAATGAGAGTGAAGATGAGATGAAACCACAGTTATGAGTTTTTCTTCCATTTTTATGTCGAGCAATAACTCAGATCTGACCACTGATCTGTAAACGGGGAACTGAAGAAGGGTCTGACCCCACGCCCAGGAGGATTAATACGAGGAATCGATCGAGACAGTTGTTCTTATTTGTTGCTTCTCAGCATCATAATATGTATAAATTGAATTGAGTAACGAACGATCATCTGTTGCTTGCTCGTGTGAATGAAGTGTTCGTTCTTATGCTCTGTTACTATGTTACAGTCCTGTAATGTCTGATTAAATTAAGTCCAATCGCTGATCTTCTTTGAGGGAAATTGTTAAATTTGTCATTTTTTTTTACTCTCAGTTTTTTCCTTTAAAAAAAAAAAAAAACACTTCTGATGTTGGTTGCTGTTCCATTGAGGCAAAATCAGTGAAGGATGGCATCCTCGAGCAGCCTTTCTCTCACACACACACACACACACACACACACACACACACACACACACACACACACACTCCCACTCCTTTATCCCAGCAGAAATTCTTTATTGACAGGCTCTATTCAAACCCCTCCGACTGTTACGGCCACAAATTTAATTCCCCACCATGTTCACGATGACGAGCTCCAGCCAGCACCAGAAGCTTGAAGCTCTGAAATTCTGACGACTTTAATGAGTTGCGTTTGGAGAATAATAACCCGAGATGTTTCATCTGATTTATTCTCACGCTAAACTCCGTCCTCACTTTTGTTTCATTTTCCACAATAATATTCCACAACACAATGTGGCCTTTGTGCCTTTCTTTATCATCTTCCTGTTCCTGTGGAGCGACTGGAGCCATTCCTTAATTCATGCTCCAAGTCGATTGTATCCTGTCTTATCTCTCTCTCTCTCTTTCTGTCTCTCTCTCTCTCCCTCTCTCTCTCTCTCTCTGTGCATCCATCCGACTGTTTTTTTTTTTAATTAAAATCGGGAGGGATGAGCGCACGGGTCGCTGTCCTTCTTCCCCGGGACCTTTTGTCTTATTTTGTGACCAGATGGCGGTGAGCCACGGAAGCTTCTTTGTGTCGCAGATCCTCAGAGGAGAAGAAGAGGAGGTTGATGGAGGGAGGGGGTGATGTGGATGGCGGGATGGGGTGTGTTGAAGGCCAAAAAAAAGCACCTCTCTAATGTAATGGGACCGGAAGGGTCCATACTGTGTGTGAAAGGGGGCAGCCGGGGTCATATCTACATGCTGGAAAAAAAATGCAGCTCATCCGCAACCTGCCCCTAAATACCCCTTCACACCACCCCTTCTTCTTCTTCTCCTCCTCGGTTAATACCCCCCAACTCTACTCTCCATGCCTCCTCACCCCTGCTCCCCTTTTTCAGCGGGATGACAGGGAGAAACTTCCTGCTTTGATCAGCCGAGGGTGGAGGAGAGAGAGCGCTGTTTACCCTGCACTTGGCTGCTGTTGACAACCGCCCCTCCCCGCCGCTTACCCCCCAGGCAGCGCTCCATTCTCTTCTCCTGCCCCTTCCCCTGCGCCCTTCCGGAGGGAGGCCCTGGGGGCGGGAGCATCGCTGCACCTTGACCTGTCTAGACGCCACTGCCTCATTTTTTTTTTTTTTTTGTTTTGTTCTCCTAACTTTTTCGGGACGCAGGTTAAAAGTCAGCATGGTCACACCGTGGACTCGTTTCTCTGCTCTGTTCAATATGAACGGAAGGAAAAGGTCATCACCGTGACCCTCCTGCCCTTCTATTATCACTGGGTTTTTTTTTCACTTGTAATATTTTTTTGCTTTTGTAGTAAAAAGTGGAAGTTTTGTGGTTTGTAGGTTCCACTGGCTCGCTCTGAGACTCACCTGTCCGAGCTGTTGGAGGGAGTTTGTAATAACATGAGCGAGTACGCGCTGTACGAGGATCCTGCCACTAAACAACAGAGCTACAGAAGATTCGCACCGAGGAGCAGCGACGGCGGGAACTTTCCAGATTTTAAAAATTTTAAATTCTCAGGACCTGAAGGTTCAGAATCCTTAAAGTTTGCTGTAAGTATTTATTTGCTTTTTTTTCTTTCAGCCTTTCCTTATGTTGTAGAGCAGTATATATTATTTAAAATGTATTCAGTTTTATTTTTTTATCTAATTAGAGTTAAATCATTTGGACATGTTTATCTTCTGAAGAGCTAAATAAATACATTTCTGACTGAACCAAATTCATCTCTACTGGAAACTTTAGCAATTGTACTTTATTTATTTTACTACAGAAATGAATTTGTGCTCAGAATTGTTTTTCTGTGTATGTCCAAGTGCATTCTGATAAAAAAGGAAGATTTGTGGTCTTGTAATTGAATATTTTCCCAAGTTGATTTTTTTTTTTTTAGTTTTTAGAGCTGTGAGCGAAGGAGAGACAGAGAAGGAGAGACAGAGAAAGAGAGAGAGAGAGAGAGAGAGAGAGAGAGAGAGCTTGTCTTGGGTTTCAGAAGTAGAAAGGGTTGTTTTGGGTAAATGAGCTCATTATTCACTCTCACAGTGACATCAGATATGTTGAGTTTTGTGGATGTCCAAATCCACCTGTGTCCACAAGTTGTGAGAGTGTGTTGTAGTGAATTTCTCTCACCACTGAACCACAAATAATACAACATCTGTAAAATTCTGTCTGTTTTGCGCTCAGTTTAAACCTGAAATATGTTTTTGTTTGTTTGTTTGTTTGTTTTTTTGGACTGTTTCAAATTTTAAGTAAAACTGATGAAGCTGGAAAAATTTAAGCTAGTTTTATCATAAATCATTTTACACAATCAGATCCTTTCACCTCTTTCCAAGGAGCTTTCCAAGATGGCAGCCGTGTGTACGTTAGCACGATAAAGATGGCCGTCGCTCGTCCCCACACACACACACTGTTTGGAACATTCATGTTTTCTTTTGCTGTGTAGTGAAATATGATGTGTGTTTCAGTGTGAAACCATCGTGGAGGAGCTGGAGGACGACATCATCGCTCTGTTTGCACAACAAGACGAGCGTGTGGCCCAGAGGTTATGTAGTGAAGTGTCAGGTACACACACACAGACACACACACACTAGTGCAGTGGTTGTTTGTGCACTCGGGCTGCACCATGTTTATTATTTATCTCATGACATCACATTAATCACATTTTATGATTTTAGGATGAAACATTTTTGAAGATGCTATATTTTATTTCATATTTAAGTCTGTGTGTGTTAATATTTTTTGCAACTATACAGCCATAATATACACTTAAACACTAATAATTTTCAAATTAATTAGAAAAAAATGTAAAATACAAATGTAATTTTTTTCTAATAAAATTTTGCCTTTGTTTAACACTGATATTTAAAAAATACAATTAAAAAAACAAGTGGAAGTGACACTTTCTTAAAGCTCTGTAACTGTACTTGTATTGCTTATTCTGAATATAGTCATTGTGTTGTGTGTGTGTTTTTTTTTGTTTTTTTTTGATTACGTCATCGTGTGTGTTTGCGTGTAAAAAAATAATGAAAGGCCAGAAGTATGTCGTTTCATTTCCGCTTCTCCCGAAAGCGGCTGTGATCACGTGGAAATGCAGAAATACGTCACATCATGATCACGTTGCAGCGACATGAAACAAGTCGTCATAGAGTCATTATTATTCTCCTTTATTCTCGTCTGAGTAATTATTTCATCCCCGAAAACAGAAAGAAGGCACAAGCACAAGACGATGACCAACCAGTCTTCAATTTAATCTTTTGATGTTAAACAGCAGGTGTTAATGTGTGCGGTGAGTTTATAGCCAGTTCCGGTTGAATAACCGCACAGAGAAGGTGTTGTTTTGTATGTAAACCTTCATTTTGTAGAATATTCGCTTGTCAAGTTTCTGTTGCTGCGATGAAATGGAAATTCATGAAATGAGACAGAAAAACATTCTGACTACGAAGTTTTGCAGTAAAGCTGCTTTGTGTAATTTCCTACGAAAATCTGCTGTTGTGAATATTTACTAGTTCCTCAAAAACATTGGCACTGAAATGAAAATCAGATGTTAACACGTGATCAGAAACTGACATGTGATGCTTCATATCTGCATCATTGCGGGATTGTTGTTGCATCGTCTTTTAATTCAGAGCCGGTTTCTAGTTTTCTGAAGTGAATCGTGTGAGAGGTTTTGTTAATGGTTAAATGTAGTTTTTTTTATCATCTGCATCGGGAAAAAACTGAACGTAGTAAAATATTTAAGTTATAAAATTTCTTGGATGGAAATCTTCGTGTTTTGTTTGATTATATAACACATTTATATGAAAAACAGTCAGACGTTCGCTTCGTCACGTCTCCCGTGTGAAGGTGTTCAGGAAATGAGCTCAAGTAACGAATTACTTCTAGAATTAAACACCGTTTGTGCGGCGCTCACATCCATAATTTTTATTTTTATTTAATTTTGCGATGTGGAAATGTGCTACGCACTCTGCTCTCTGAACATGCGGGTGTGTATCCCGGGATTTATTACTAATAAAGTGATAACTGAATTTAAGTGTAAAATAAACTTGAAAAGCCTCGTTATTCATCAAGAACCAGTCGATGTGGCGTCTGCTCAAGTTTCAGTTTGTTACCGTGAGAAACTCTGAGCTGATCAAATGTAGCGTTAAAATATCTTTTATAATATCATTTTATAATAACAGCATTTTATTTATTACTAATTAGATCTCTGATATATTTCTTATTTCATGATTACAGCATAATACAGAGTGTGATGTTTGTGTCTGAAGGAATTTTTCAAGAAATCTGCGATAAAATACCTTTAGATTATTTTTTTGTGATTTTATTTGGTTGCTAGCTGCATCAGTCTGAGTAGTCATTTATTTATTTATTTATTTATTTATTTATTTTAATTTGAACAATTTATAGCAGATGTATTTGTGCACAGCTTAGTGAAAATAATAATTTTTTACAAATATTGTGATGTTTGAATGTCAGAATGTGAACTAGTGAAACCTTTCAGGTTGCGTTAATATTAATACACAATATTTTAGTGTAATTAGAACTTGCGGGCATTTTTTTTGTTCATTTCACCGCAATGTACACAGAACTATTGATGGACCATTTTGGTTCCTTTATTTTGTGTGTGTGTGTGTGTGTGTGTGTGTGTGTGTGTGTGTGTGTGTGTGTGTGTGTGTGTGTGTGTGCGCGCGTTGGGTGGGTGTGTGTTTTGCATCTCATTATGGAAACATGACTAAAAATAAAATAGTGTGTTGGTAGAAAGCGAATGTTGGTATAAACATGGACAACAAATCCAAATAAATGTCTGACAACTTGTTTTAAATGACAAATTGGTATATGAGTATATTAGTTTTTAAATGTTAGCAATTTTATTATTTGTAGCTTTTTTGGCTAAAATTTTTGTGTTTGGATTAAATGTTGATTTAGGAAAACTATACACACCTACACACAAACACACATATACACACACAGTTCCTTGTCAGACCGAGGCACTTGCACTTCTTCTACTTTGTGTTACGTGTAACACTGTGTGCTGTGTTTTTCAGGCCACTGTAAAAGTGACGCGTTCCAGCACACTGAGCTGTGATTCAACACTCTGACCAAACACTTCAAGGGCTCAGAGCCGGACCGGGTTCTAAGCAGAACCTCAACGAAGGACCAGCTTTCAGAATGAACAAGCAGAGACCAAAGTGATTTGTACGCCGTTGTAAAGTTGAGTTGTAATAGTATGCTCATAAAGAAGAATAAAAGTGTTTTAAACAGAGACTGACTTTAGTATTTTTTTATTCTGAACACTGAAGCTAGTCGCGTTTAGTTACACAACATTCTGCAGTGCATTGTGTGCTGATGTCATCGGCGTTTTCATGGTCACGTAAGGATGTGGTCAGCACACGTGTCCCAGTGCAGCGTGCGTATGGCTTTTCTCAGGCTCCTAAGGAGCTTTATTTTGATGAATTTTTATAAAAACACTAAAATGATGAAGTTTGTAAAGTAAAAACAGCACATAAAATGTGTGGACTCCGAATATAGTTCCATGATCATATTATAAATGAGGATTGTCAGGCAAATGATCAGCAATGTTTTAGATTTTGTACTGCATGGTAACCATAGTAACACATGCACTCCTGGGGGGAAAAATGGGATCATTAAGAGTTTCTAGCTTCTTAGCCTTTTAGGTTTGTGTTCATTTTCTAATGCTTTAACTAAAGAATTACACTTAAAACACAAACTCCAGATCTACATGGCCACGCTGTGTAACTTCCTAAAGAATCCAAAAATGAATGAACTGATCAGTCAATTAATGCAAGAATGGTTCTACCTAAATCCCAAGAGTTATGGGTTCTCTCACAAGAACCTCTTCTTCTCATGGAAGGAGGCGTGGCCTCGGAGTCGGTTTTAGTAAAGGAGGCGTGGCCTTTGAGTCAGTCTTAGTGAAGGGGGTGTGACATCTGCTTCAGTCTTACATTTACATTTGCAGACACCCTTATCCAGAGTGACTTACAACTGAGTAACTGAGGGTTAAGGGCCTTGCTCAGGGGCCCAGCAGTGGCAGCTTGGTGGACCTGGGGTTCGAACCCATGACCTTCCGATCAGTAGCCCAACACCTTAACCCACAGTGAAGGGGTGTGGCATCTGCTTTAGTCTTACTGAAGGGGGTGTAGAATCTGTGTCAGTCTTACTGAAGGGGGTGTAGAATCTGTGTCAGTCTTACTGAAGTGGGTGTAGAATCTGTGTCAGTCTTATTGAATGAGGTGTAGCCTCTGTGCCAGTCTTACTGAAGGGGGTGTAGAATCTGTGTCAGTCTTATTGAATGAGGTGTAGCCTCTGTGCCAGTCTTACTGAAGGGGATGTAGAATCTGTGTCAGTCTTACTTAAGGGGGTGTAGAATCTGTGTCAATATTATTGAATGAGGTGTAGCCTCTGTGCCAGTCTTACTGAAGGGGGTGTAGAATCTGTGTCAGTCTTACTGAAGTGGGTGTAGAATCTGTGTCAGTCTTACTGAAGTGGGTGTAGAATCTGTGTCAGTCTTAGTGAATGAGGTGTAGCCTCTGTGCCAGTCTTACTGAAAGGGGTGTAGAATCTGTGTCAGTCTTACTGAAGTGGGTGTAAAATCTGTGTCAGTCTTAGTGAATGAGGTGTAGCCTCTGTGCCAGTCTTAGTGAATGAGGTGTAGCCTCTGTGCCAGTCTTAGTGAAGGGGGTGTAGCATCTGCATCAGTCTTAGTGAAGGGGGTGTGGCATCTGCATCAGTCTTAGTGAAGGGGGTGTGGCATATGCATCAGTCTTAGTGAAGGGGGTGTGGCATCTGCATCAGTCTTAGTGAAGGGGTTGTGGCATCTGCATCAGTCTTAGTGAAGGGGTGTGGCATCTGTATCAGTCTTAGTGAATGGGTGTGGCATCTGTATCAGTCTTAGTGAATGTGTGTGGCATCTGCGTCCGTTTTAGTGGAGGGGTGTGGCATCTGCATCACATTTAGTGAAGGAGGCATGGCCTCTGTGCCAGCCTTAGTGAAGAAGCGTGGCATCTTTGCCAGTCTGCATGAGTGAGAGTATCTGCTAGAATGTAAGTGAGAACCGGAACTAACTTGGATGTTCCACAGCATTAAATGTAACAGGTAAAAAATGTTGGCAAATCACTGCCTTCTAAGTGGATTCAAACTCTCTCTGGGACAGTAACAGAACTTACATCACTTGCTCGCTCTGTCATTTTCAGTCAGTTATAACAAACAGTGTGTTATTTAATAAATACTGTTTTTTACACACATTTTTAAGGAATGGTTTGAAGAGACTTGATATCTGATTCCTGGCTGATTCTTGTCTGTGATAAATCAGTGAAAAACAATTAAACATGTCTCTTCACTGTGTACAGTGGAACATCTTAGCTGCTTCCTTTCTTATCCATAATTTTTAGACCACCTGATTCATCTAAAAGAATGAATGAGCATGTAGGGCCAAATTTTACAAGAATTTTTACACTCACTCTGTAACTGACTATGTAATTAACCCTCTAAGCCTCTTTTTCCTCTCCCTTCTTTTCTTTTTAGGCCTGAGGAAGCAGCTTGGTTTGCGTTTCTAAATGTTGCAGCCTAAGAAAGTGGCTTTTCTCTTTTGTGCTCAGCCGGCTGACTTAAGCCTAAATCCATGAGAGATCAAGGGTTACCAAGGTGCAGCTGAGACACACTGGCCAAGCGAAGCCTCATTTCCTATGCGCACTAGGTGACTGAGCTAAGGCAGAGCTCTGAGTTTGCTTTGCTTTGTTATGTTTTCCTTGTAATGGCCGCTTTGTTCTCCATCCGTGATTTGTGAAAATTTTGCACAAGCTGATGCAGGATGGCCTGAAAGTCTCAGCTCGCAAATATAAGCTGTAGCAAGTGCTAAGTTCAGCATTAACTTGTATTCTAACAAGATTAAAATATATTTGTCCTGGAGATTAGCATGCTTAAGTCCTCCTTTTAACTTTCCCAGTGCACTTTGATCTGCACGGTGAGGCGAGGGCTCGGGCATCGGCGAGCTGAGTGTGAAATTAGCCTGATGTTGTCTCCATTCTTCACCTTTGCCTCTACTCACTGCCTTAATTATATTTTAGTCATTGAGCTTTCAGGCTCTTTATTGCATATTCAGATCTGACCAGGAAGCTGGCCAGAAACTATGGATAAATGGCTCAGTGGGGGAGGGGTCACGACGCTGCCCCTTTTGTACAGGGGCCAAATGGGGGACGTCAATACTTTTTCTGATATGTATTTTCTTTAGAAGCGTGGCTGGCCCTTGGCTCGGCTGTTTGTTGGAGTTCAGCTCGGGGCATGTGTGTGGATTTGATGAGTCGCCTGGATTTTGGAAGGTACGACACTTTGTGAGAGGGTTTTTTTTTAACACAATGGGACTGTCAGGACTGGTTGACAGGAAGTTTTGAGATTTGTGCTCAGACGTCTGTGCTCAGAGTCAGGTTTTCAGAGAGGTTTCTTTCATTTTTTTATAAATATTGCTTCATTCTGACAACTAGAATCAAACCTGGCAGTACTTTTATTGTGGTGCAAGAGTCAATAATTTAGAATTAAAAACAGGAAATCACACCATGGCATGATATCTAAAGACACTGCTAATGGCACAATACAACAAAATCTAAATCTGCTTAAAGGTCTTGAACATCAGCTTTTGTCTGAACCCAGTTTGGTTGAAGGTGAAAAGGTCGAAACATAAAACTTTGCATAAAAGTCTTGAAGTTGCTGAATCTGGAGGCAATGAAAGGTTTCAGAGAGAGAGAGAGGAGGAGAGCCACCTGTGAGCCGTGAGGGAGGGAGCTTTGACCTTCAGCCTCTCTTTACGCTTTCTAGAGAAGCTTGGAGTTGCTGGCCACTTCCATGTTGGCGAATAGAAATGCAGATGAGATCCTGCTGCATTGAGGAAGGCAGGTCAATGCTGCGAAGGCTTTTTTGCTGTCGCTTTTCGCTGCCCTTTTTGTATCGAATCCTATTCAGATTTACAACTTTTTTCTCTCTTTGCACATAGTCTGTGTGAAGATACTCATAAATGATCTCTACATGCTCCAAGTCTGCAGTCTTTCTGCTGAGGCTTCTAATACACCTACATATACCATGGCTCCTAGATCACATTACTTTTAGTCATTTCTTACTTTTGAACATCCATTATTCATTTTCTAGTATTAACAAGAAAAATATTTCATAGTTGATCTTCTACTGAAGTTTTTCATTTATGACACCATTTAAGGAGCTGTTATTCATTTCTTATTTTCTAGTTCTGTTCTGTTGCTTCTTTCTAGCTTATTTTCAATATTTCCACTTCCAAAAGTGCCATCACTATCTGGAAAGGTTCTTCAAATATATATACTTTTATGTTTACATGGACAGGTAAAAATTTGGGGGGACCGCCATATACTTATGTTACAAAATCCAGTTACTTTTGGTTTGTACCATTTAGAGTGATTACATTTTAATGGTTTTACATTTTAAGTGTGAGTAAAAATTGTGTTATAGTTCTATACTAGTTTATGTAATGTTGATGTTTGATTTCATAGACAGAGAAGAGGTGAATGTACCTTGCCTAAAAGTAATAAAAGCTTTTACGGTGAACACAGAAGTGTCTGTTGAATATACATTGCCTAAAAGTAATAAAAGCGTTAATAAAAGCTAAAAGCAACTAACAGTTTTAGATTCGCTTCTTTAATGAAGCTTGCATGATTTTCGACATTGATGTCTAATTCCTAACCATGTCGAATTCTTAGGCCTAAATGACAAATCAGTTCCGGGTTTGTTAGCTTAGATTTAGTGAATCTACTGGTTTTGAATTCTGTATGAATAAACCATATAGTCTACATGCTACCTGAATTAGCAATCTCACACTGATCCCAACATAAATCCAATCTGGTTTAAAATGAAGTTGTAATTAACTTAACCCTGCCCTTTTCCTTACCAACAACCAATCAGAGCGTTACATATGAGTTTGGCTGTGTTGTGTACCAACTAGCAATACTGACAGGGGAATAAAACACTAACAGCAAACACCTATAAAAGGAGTTGGTCGGGACATAACATTGTTGTTGTTTTCTAAATTGTTAACTTGTTAAACTATTATAAATTGTGATGATGATGATGTTGATTTTGTAACAACGTAGTGTCCATAAGAATCCATGAAAGCCATGAACTTATTAAATAAAGTGTAAATCCAAGTAAAAGAGACAAGAAACAGCTGGAAGCCCTGTTGCTGGGATTTTACTGTCATTTCTACAGGAAGATTTAATTAACAGTGTAAGAAAGTGCATTTAATTTTTAAAGCACTTTAGTTCAAGGACAGTGAAGATTGATTTCACGATCAGTTTGTGTGAAATCACATTTTAGTTTTCCCCTTACTGGTTTGAAATTGTATAATTTGTCAAATTTCTGGATTCAATTTCTTCTTCACTGTGGCTTGATGCTAATTTTATATTCGCTGATCGAATATTTTGTTTTTCTAAAATATTAGAAACAAAACTTCCTCCTGTATCTATAAAGAAAATGAACATGACCTTACAAATAAGTCTTATTTTATTGACTTGTTCATCCAGTTGGATTTAATGCCACAATTAAACATGATACAAATTATGTACATCTGTTTTTAATGAATACCTCCAAAGAAAACCACATGAAATTCAACATTTAAAAAAAAAGAAGGAAAGAAACTTAAATTATCTCATTCTGTTTTATATCCTTTGTAGATTCTGCTGTAAATTGTTCTTTATAGGCCTATAGATAATGAAGAGCACAGTTTCTCATAGGAAAAAAAACAGTTCCTCTCAGAACTTTAAGGCAAAGTGTGTTTGTTTGGTGAATGGATCCATCATACACACTTTTTTTATTTTTTCTCCCGAAAATTACAACAGGACTCAGTTCACACTAAATAAAAGGTCACAATTTGGTTTCTTCAACTGTTCTTGTCTCGTAGTTATTGCATGATGACACAAAAGGGGGGAAATCGTCAAAACAAATACAAATTCGTAGAAATTAGTTTCAACAACTCTGTGTAGAAAGTGACACATGGTTAAAAGGAAAGATGAGAAATTTTTTCGACTGTGAACTCAAATCAAGTCGCCCATGAGATCTGCTGTCTGAGAGAATATATAGCTATATAGCTATAGCCTTCATGCTTTTTTCTTCCAAATCATGAAATTAAAACCACACTCAACAAGCTAAAGCACAAATCTAGGATACTGCTTTGAAAAAACGCACGAAAAAAAGAGAAATAAATGGGGGAAAAAAAGATTTAAATAGGAAACAAATTGAGAAATGAAAGAAAGAATGCAAGATATTGACTGAATTTGTGAATGAATTGAGCAACGCAGAAAAGAAGGATTCAAAAAATGAAGGAAAGAGGGAAGAAAATCGAAGAAGAAAAGAACGCATTATTGGATTGTTGAATCAATTGAGGGATAAAAGAAAGAAAAAAGAAAGAAAAGGATATTCATGGGTCAAGTATTTCCATTCATTATGCGACTCGTCATTCAGTTGTCTGAACCTGAAAATGAAAGAATTATATTAATATCTGTATGACAACACGATTTCACGCAAAAAAATAAAATAAAAAAATTCGTTGGACTTCCAACTAGTCGTAATAAACGCTCCAGATGCTGAACCGCCGCACATTGCTTTTGTTTTCTTACGAGTTCCTACGAATTTTCCCGAGCGAGACCGTGTTGTGTGCGAAAACCGATGTGTAACCTGCAACAAAGTTAAATAGACCTTTTGCTTATAAACCTATAAATACAGTATAATGCGTATTATGTGTACACATATTCATATCATGTTAATTTTTTCAAAGAAGAAATTCCAGATTCCATTTAACACAAAAAAAATCCATAAAACTTAAAAAATATTCATCCGGAATCATAACATTAGACATTAAACATGGATAACGGACAGAAACATATTTACTTTTATTTTTTAAATCACAGTTGCCTGAATGTAGAAAGGAAATTAAAAACTCTTTGGACTTCAGCATGGATTAAAGATCAGGAGTCAATCAGAAACGCTTTATTTTAAATAAGAACTCGTAAACACTCTGAGAAAAAAAGGTACTAAAGTGCACCACATGGTTTCACCTGGAGACTGTGGAAAGAGTGAACTTTAACAAACGATTTCAGCTGCACAACTGGACCGTGGCGAGGTTGTCGTTTTTAGGGACGAGACGCACTACAGGTACTAACAGTGTATAACATGATGGCACCAGTACAGGGCCAGGGAATGGTACCATGTAGTACCCTTTTCTCTAAGAGTGTAGTGTAGTGTAGCTACTTCATCTGTGTGGACAGCAGACTTAATGTTTGCAAATAAAAATATTTTTTATAAAATTAAAACCAAAATAAAACTCATACCACATAAAATGAAAGGCTACGTAAAGGTATTGCAGAGTGATAAAAGCTCATCCAGTCCGTTTCCGCTGGTTTCTCTGAGCACCCAGGCCGCTCATGGTTCAGGTCTATGCGCGCGTTATGACGCGTTGTGATCAGTCGCTGTCTGATTTGTCGTTATTGGTGGAGGTGGTGGAGTGGTTGTACAGCCCCTGTGCCATCAGGTGTAGCGCTAGTGTGTTCTTGGCGCCCGTCGCCTTCTTGATTTTGGCCCTCTTGTTCTGGAACCAGATTTTGATCTGGGCCTCGTTGAGCTGCAGTTCGGTGGCCAGGCTCTGTCTCCTCTGCTCCGTCAGGTACCGGTTCGACTGGAACTCCGCCTTCAGCCGTTGCAGCTGTTCTGCCGTGAAGGCCGTGCGGGGTCGCTTATCCTCCCGAGTCACAGTCTTTTTCTTTGGTCTACGCGATCGGGGCCCTGAATACGCACACCACACACACACACGGACAGAGAGATAGGTTTGCTGTAGGGAGGTGTGGATTGTTCGCTACTGCTAAAAACAATAATAATAATAATAATAATAATAATAATAATAATAATAATAATAAGTAGAAGAAGAGGAAAAAGATTCTCTACATACAGCAACTTATGTAATATTTAACACCAACGTTTAACACCACGTTTAGTAGTAGAAAGTTTTCTCTAGTGATTTCCTATATATAATTTTATACACAAAAGCACGCGCTCATGAAGAGCAGTTAGTGCGGTATAATGAGATATACTAAGAGGATTTTTACTCATAGCATGACTGGGAGAAGCAGATAATGATAATAACGCCTATTTTTTACGCTGCCTTTCACTACAGGCAGCCCTGGTTGATGTGCAAGCCCTAGACTACGCCTACTACAGCGCAGTGCACTGTGGGATTTCAGAAGGTCCGCTCTGTTTTACATGATTAGGTAGGAAATGAAAAAGTTCCTGACTGTTGCACTGTGCGTGTGTGTGTTTGTGTGTGTGTGTGTGTGTGTGTTTCACACACCGGAAACCGATAAACTACACCAGCCCGCGCTCCTATAATAAACTTTCTGCAGGATAGCAGTGAAAATCTGATGTGTCTGCTCATTCTGTAGATTATAATCTATTATGTCTATAGCAGCACGCGCAGCACGACTCTATGACGACTTCCTCTAAGAAATTCTAAGCCAGAGATACTAAAATTCTAAATTAAATGTGATTAAATACAATATCTCAATGCATGGGTATTACAGAACAACAATAGAAAAGACAAACAAGAGATAAGAATAAGAGAAAAAATACGAAATATGTTATTTATTTCGTATAAGAATATGTTTGAGCTCTAGCCTATATCATGTCTCTGAAAAGAAGTATTATTATTATTGTTATTATTATTATTATTATTATTATTATTATTATTATTATTATTATTATTATCATTATTATTATTATTATTATTATTATTATTATTATTATTATTATTATTATCATTATTATTACTCTCTTCACGTATAAGAACTTTAAAAACAACACCAACATTATGAGATATGGTAACAGTGGAGCGCCTGAAATTTAGAAGCAGAAACTTTTCGGCAGTAGTAGCTCAACGTTATTGCAAGTGCAATAATAATAATATAGCTGTTTATTGTATTAAATATGCACCCAGTGCATTTATAGCAATTTCCTGAATAAAAATTCAGAAGCTTATAACGAGTTTTACTCTACTATTCTAACTACATAAAAGTGCGTTTTGTGAGTGTTTCCTTCTAGCATGGCTTTAAAGGCAGATAATAATAATAATAATAATAATAATAATAATAATAATAATAATAATAATAAGAAGAAGAAGAAGAAGAAGAAGAAGAATAACAATAATAATTATTATTATTTTTGTTCTTATTTTGTTTATTTGTTTATTTATTTATTTATTTATTTTATTTTATTTTATTTTATTTTATTTTATTTTATTTTATTTTATTTTTTATTATGTATGCATACTCTGTAACTTTAAACTTTCCGGAAGAATTTTTTGTTCTTCAAAACTCCAGACAAAGCTTTTTTCTCTCTCACACACACATTTGCATACACATGTCCATATCTGAAAGGGTGTTGGAGTATTTTTTGGAGGTTTGGGGTTGGGGTGGGGGGTGGTTGTATGGAGGGGGTGGGGTTAACTCGTCCCTTCCCCCCTCCCTCTCTTTCCTCGTTCCCTCCCTCCTCTGTTTCCATAGCAACTACATTTTTATAACCACTTCTTGCTGTTATTGCTGTTTATAAACTTTGCTGGAAGTGCTGCGCCTGCACGGCTGTACACGGAATAACTACTTCCGGTTTATTCCTGTTAGTCTGAAATCAGTGATGTGAGATTGGCTTTGGAATATTTCTTTTCCTGACTGAATTATGTCATTATTAGATATGCAACATCAAATCGTGTACTTTACAAACAGGTCACATGCCTATAAGTTAATAATTATATATGAGTTATTATTATTATTATTTTAAAGATTGTTTTATGTGTTTATATCATATTATAAACTAGATTTCCCTCAACCCCCCTTCGTTTATGTATAATCTGATTTATGTCCTTTATGAATTGATCAAATCACTGTTTAGCTTTCAAGCTAACTAAAAGCCTAAAGATTAAAGCAACACATCCTCGGTTTGGCCATTACGACTTAAAATGTCTTTTGACTTGATTATGACATCATCTACACTCAAAAATGGACGTTTTGAACCTCAGAAAGCATAATAAATGAAATGGAAATAAATCAAAGTAATTATAATAACAATAATGTATACAGGTTTTTTTTTTCAAAGAAACTTTTGCTTTGAAGCACAATTTAATTCTGTACAGGGTGCCTATAAGATGCTAAGAATATTTCTTACTGAAACAGTTGTATTCTTCATCGAATTTAATATAATTTAGCACAAAATGTCTGAAGTCCTCGACTCCCTTCATCTCCATTGTCCAACAAAAATATGCTAATGAAATATTAACAAAGACCTCGACCGAACAAAGGCGCTAAACTTGGCTTGGTTTGCCAAAAACTCAACAAAAATACTATTTTAATTTTATTAAAGCTCAAGTTGTACTACATACGTTCATAGAAAATCTTCAGCCAAATCCATTCTTTAGCTACAACATGTAATAGCGCATCGCCGTCAAATACACACACTGCTGCATTTATAATAATAATAATAATAATAATAATAATAATAATAATAATAATAATAATAATAATAGAAACAATAATTCTAATAATAATAATAATAAGAAGAAGAAGAAGAAGAAGAGGAGAAAGGTGTTCTCTTAACATCGTCTTAAATGTTTTTTTTTGCTGTGGTATTTAAAGTAGCCAATCTATTCACAATCCTTAGTTAAATTTTTAAAATTGTAAATATACTTTTAATAGTATACTTGTAATGTCTTTAATATACAGGTTATTGGAAACTGATTATTTATTGACATTTTTTCTTTTTTTATTCACTTTCAAAAAAGTAAACTCGTGCTGTATGGCTGCTAAAATGGCCTCACAAAGGTTTAGTAAATTTCCATCTAATTATATTGATGCCATTTCCAGACTCTGGGCAAACTTAACGCAAACAACTTTATTATTTTAATTTCTGTAAAATATGCCACTATACATAGGGTCTGTTTACTGTAGATTACTTATGAGCTAAAAAAAGAAACCAAATTTGAACAAATAATTAAATTCAGCTGCATAAAGATTTACATATCTGTGTGGACCACATTAAAATCTTCTGCAGTTGTGTGATTTTGGCTTAATTTGTTTAAACGTTTTATTCTTCACCCTCTATGATTTTAACAATTAAGACTCATGAAGCATATAAATACTCAGACACGAACGAATCAAATGCAGGTGTAGAAACTGTCTGACTTGACAATAAACACGATCTGAACCGCAGTTTGGGAAACGTTTTTTTTCCCCATACACACTTTATCATTTAAAAGTTCTTTCCAAACGTGTAAGTTATTGTTTTATAATCCAATAAGTTATAGCTAAGGATGTTGTAAATAGAATTAGCATATCCCCAGTTGTTCACATTGAGCTGTCTGTATGTTAATAACGGAAGTTTTTCACCGAATGTATCGAATATTTGTTGTTCGTGGTCTTATTTACATAAAAGAAACGCATGCAAGACACATCAGAAAACAATCAAATCGTTTTGTTTTGTAGTTTATATTTTCATATGATTTGACATACGGATGCACTAACGCTTAATGTTTAGTTATTTATGGTTTAATGTAATGTTTTGTTATTTAAGATAATTCATGTATTTAATTATTATAATGTATTTCATCATTTTTACTATTATGAGGTTTTTTTTGTATATTTCCAAAATGAACTCTGACCTGATGAGGGTCTGTCCGAGTATCTGGTGCAGTAAACCCAGGCTGGCCACAACATTGGCTTGTTATTAGGCGAGTTTGCGCATTGATCCTCGCCGCTTTCGGCCCCGGGCTTCGAGCCGCTGACGGCGGGGATTGATGCTCCTTCACTCGACCCCGGTGATCCTGCTCGGTCTGTGCCGGTCTCCGGCTCTGAAGGACACCGGTTCTCTCTCCCGGACACGTTAATATCGCTGCGCTCGGTCGCGTTCACTGCGGCGGCGCTTTCTTTCCTGCGTCCGAAGTCCGGGCGCAAAATGTTGTCGATGTAGAAGTTGGTGATCCGGTGCAGGTTTCCGGGAGGCTCGAGCAGCGGCAGGATGGCTCTGTTGGATTCGTCTCCTGCATCTCTGCTGCTCTGATCTTTCTCTTCCATCCTGAAACTCTCCTTAACCCCTTTCTCTCCCGCACGAAGGCGAGCGCTCCCGACTTCCAGTTTTTTTTTTGTAGTTATTTTTTATATTTTTCCTCTTTGAATTTAGATTCTCTTCAGTTTAAAATGTAATAAAACTGATCGACTGAAAATGAAAGTTGAAAAAAAAAAATCTTTTGTGGATTTTAAATGCCACCTGAGCGCTTCTTGTGCGCACAAAGCAAAAACATAATTATAGATGTTAATTCCACAACGAGCTCCACGAAGTAGTTACTAACAATATTGGAGGAATGTTATTAAGCCAAAAACATACTATTAATAAGAATGATAATAATAGTATTACTAATAATAGTAATAATAATAGTAAGGCCGCCGTAGGAGTCGGTGCTATAGTCGCGCCTCAGTGAGCAAATAACGGCTAAATAAAGAGCTGCCAACTGGCTCTCAAATACTTTCACTACGGATTTTTTTTGTTCTTATTTTTAATACGAGACTCCCGTGTGACGTCGCACTCCCGTATCCTAGACACGTGCCTCCTACCAATAAGGAGACGCCATTTGTATCACGTGAGCCGGAGACTCCGCTAAGTGACAGCATCTCAGCCTCGCCTAGTTTCCTTCATTTAAAGCTACAGGAACCCAAAGCAATGAATTAAATTAGCATATACTACAGGCTCGCGCTGCGTTCAGATCATTAGCACGAGACTTAAAATAAATAAATAGAGATTAGGTAAGATGATCCTCGCGCTCACTCATTATTCTCAATGTTTTTGCGTTATGCAACAGAATATAGCATTGGTCATGCATCATATAACTATATCATCATATATCGCAACATGTGCATATATTGGTGATAAGTCAAAGGTTAATTGACATATTTGTCATGTGTCGTAACATATTGACCATATGATGTATAGTTGGTATATACATTAGGCCTGATATATGCTTAAACTAAAACAATGATTAATTTTAGATTTGGGGTTAGTATATTTGTCAAATATTCTAACATGACGTCATATTTTAATTTTAATATTTTGGTGATAAAGCTTCATTTATTGTCCATATATCATTACATGTGACCCATATAACCTACTGGTTATACAGAGGGCATTATAAAACATTGGTCATATGCCATATAATTTACACCCTCTATGCTATACATAACATTTGTTATATAACCTATTTGTTGAATAGATATAGAGTTTAATATGTGTCAGTACACTTTATTGATTTATAAAGGACATATATGGCTTTATAAAGTTTTGGTCATACATCAAAAACATTAATAACAAAATATATTGGTTACGTATTTTGTTACATATTGCTCTGTTTGTTTTGTTCTTCTAACATATTGGTCATATGGCATATAATGTAATGCCAGTATAACCTATTGGTCATATATATCTTGATATGTTAGTCATAAAGCGCATATATATAGACATATTAACATATTGGTCATGTATAACATATAGAGTGTTTTAGCACATAAGAGGTCAAATGCAATGGCATAAAATCATATATCTTATTACACACATACATATATATATAAGATATGGATATTGGTCATATCAGTCATAATTGGTGTATAACTTATTTTTAGCTAAAGATATTGACCATATGTCATTGCATGTGAGTAATATTAAAATACTGGTTATGTATAAAGCAATATAAAGTTTTTGTCATATGTAAGTTTGATCATTTGTTATGATGCATGAACAAGAATTAAACAAGACCCTTATATGTGAAAGTATAGTTTATGGAACATAAATCATATTTATCATATCACATATTGATCATATTAAAACATCATAAAGTCCTGGTTACATGCCATAATACATTAGTGGAAAAACTGCGTTGTTTCTATATGTTAAACAATATTTAAATATTAGTCATATATCATAAAACACATTAGTTATTTGTGTAATTACTATTTGTTGGACAGATTTTGACCATATAACGTATTTATCGTATGATGTATTGGACTATTTACCCTTGGTCATGGATAGGCTAGTGCATTAGAAAGTCTTATTCATACAGTATAACACATCAGTGATGAACTTTATTGGTCATATACGTTCTTACACACTAACCATATAATATAGTGGTCATATACAGGTCATATGCCATTAGTCAGGCTATAGAGGTTATTAAGGCTATTAAGACTAGGGCGTTATTAGGTCCCACCATAATGATTATAAAATGCTTACTCACATTTGGTCCATATTTTTTTGGCTTTATAACATATTAGCCATATGGCATAACATATTACACATTAACTGTATATAAATCAGTATATTAGCATATGGCATGACAGGCGCCATATTAATAAAATGGTGCGTTTTCAATTCTTTCTCACGTCATAACACATTGGTCATATGACTTACTGGTTTAGCTTAATATACTGTCATAGCACACAAGTAATATACCGCTCACTTACTGGTCCATGTATTTTTGCCATATAACATATTGGTAATATAATTACTAATGTCATATTGGCTCCTCATACCGTAGCATGTCATAGCATGGTCATAATATGTTCATGTATTAGACTTATTTCATGTAAGGTTATAAACTCTCATCTTTAATGAATCGGAGTGACTCGTAAGGTCTTATAAAGCTTAAGTTGATTATTTGTTATAAAATCCGCGTTGCTGTTTTATTTATTTCACTTCAGCAATTTTAAAAGGTGTATGAAGAGCCGTCACACTCCAGCGCAAAGTAATGCGGACTGAGCGAGCGGCCTGAACGCTGCTGGTGGTGCTTTAAAAGAAACCAGTGATGCGCACCAACAGCAGTGAAATGAAACCCACGCACACACACACACACACACACACACACACACACTCACACACACGCACACACAAGCATGCATGAGAAATACACAGCCTACAAAATGCACAAGCAGCAAAAAAAAATGCACAATGCTGAATTAGCAGCAGCTCCACTGTTTTCTGGAACTTCCTCTTGGGTTCCACTCCTCTGTTTACGCGCCCTGTTTTTTGCGACCTGGGCATTTTGGTAAAAAAAAAAAAAAAAGAAAAAGAAATCTGATTCTGATAATCTGGATGAAAACTTCAACACAGCTGTTGTTCGTTCAACACTACAAGACTTAACACTTTAATTAGCTTGTATAGATAAGTGTCGTTAAGTCTAATGAGAAAGGACGCAGATTAGAATGATTCATTATTCAAATAAAATGCGTGAGCTAATCCCCGTATCCTCAGTCATTCATTAAAAATGCATCATGTAATAGGTAATACAGTGGACATATATCATACACCATGCTTATGTAGTGGTCATATATCATATACCATGCGTATATAACTATCAGTTTAAAAAATTCTCACTAACTTAATGAAGATTCATGCTGTGTGCTGTGCCACAGAGATGTGTGTTAATGTTTCTATGCAGCTGACTGACAATGAAAAGCGAGTGTTTGACCTTCATCAGGACGCTGGAGAAAGTGACAGGAGGAAAATTAGGAACAGAAAAAACTGTTTAGAAATCATTTTTTGATCAATTTTCAGTCTACATATTTTAATGAAAATGGAGAAAAACCCTTAAACAGTCTTTGAGGAATAGCAGAAGTTCACTTCCACAAAAACTTACACTTCTCACTTTTTTGTTGTATTAGTGTGACAAGGTTGGAAAATTGGAAAAGCCTAAAGGGTTAAATGAAGTTTTAGAGCTCAAAAAAAAAAACCCGCACCGAGAAAAATAAATAAATAAATAAATAAATACATTATATAAATATATAAATAAATACATAAATAAATGACCAGAAGGTTGTAAATCTTTTATAGATTTTGTTTGTTGGATATTATTCTAAAATCCAAAAAAGAAATAAAAAATAAAAGTCAATTTTTACATTAATTTAATTTCCGAAAGAGGGACATACATTCTAAATAACTTTTTCTTCTAATAAATACATGTGTATGTTCGTTTTTTTTGCATTTTTTAAAAACCTATGTCAAATACAAACAAACAAACAATAAAAACAAAAAAGGTCCAAATAAACCTGTAACTGATTGTAAAGAAAAAGTCCGTTTGTTAATCCTTAAAAACAATACGTTATTATTATTATTATTATTATTATTATTATTATTATTGTTGTTGTTGTTGTTGTTGTTGTTGTTGTTATTATTATTATTATTGTTGTAATTATTATTATTATTATTATTATTATTATTATTATTGAATTAGAATGTTGATTTTCTAAACCAATATTAAAACACGTTCCTGCGAGATGCACATTGCTTATATGATAATCATAAACTGGTTGCGTTCACATTGCTGAAAATCCTGATTATAATTATAACTTAGCATGTAATCATATCATTCCCTATATTAAAGCAAGTGTCTGCTTACAAAAGGTTTTAATTTTCCTCATTAATTTTTCCCTCTCAGCCATAACACAGATTGTTTTAGAAACTT